>NC_091988.1:100957715-101100215 GCF_044704955.1 Pristiophorus japonicus
GAGAGAGAGAGAGAAAAAGGAGAGAGAGAGAGAGAAAAAGGAGAGAGAGAGAGAGAAAAAGGAGAGAGAGAGAGAGAAAAAGGAGAGAGAGAGAGAGAAAAATGAGAGAGAGAGAGAGAAAAATGAGAGAGAGAGAGAGAAAAATGAGAGAGAGAGAGAGAAAAATGAGAGAGAGAGAGAGAAAAATGAGAGAGAGAGAGAGAAAAAGGAGAGAGAGAGAGAGAGAAAAAGGAGAGAGAGAGAGAGAAAAAGGAGAGAGAGAGAGAGAAAAAGGAGAGAGAGAGAGAGAAAAAGGAGAGAGAGAGAGAGAAAAAGGAGAGAGAGAGAGAGAAAAAGGAGAGAGAGAGAGAGAAAAAGGAGAGAGAGAGAGAGAGAGAGAAAAAGGAGAGAGAGAGAGAGAGAGAGAAAAAGGAGAGAGAGAGAGAGAGAAAAAGGAGAGAGAGAGAGAGAGAGAGAAAAAGGAGAGAGAGAGAAAAAGGAGAGAGAGAGAAAAAGGAGAGAGAGAGAGAGAGAGAGAGAGAGAGAAAAAGGAGAGAGAGAGAGAGAGAAAAAGGAGAGAGAGAGGGAGAGAAAAAGGAGAGAGAGAGGGAGAGAAAAAGGAGAGAGAGAGGGAGAGAAAAAGGAGAGAGAGAGAGAGAGAAAAAGGAGAGAGAGAAAAAGGGAAAGGGAGAAAAAGGAGAGAGAGAGAGAGAGAAAAAACAAGGAGAGAGAAAAAGAGAGAGAAAAAGGAGAGAGAGAGCGAGAGCGAGAGCGAGAGCGAGAGCGAGAGCGAAAAAGAGAGAATTCCAGAAGCTGAAAACATGGCCGCCAATGGTGCAGTGAAGAAAGTGAAGGGGATACACAAGAGACCAGAATTGGACGATCGTAGGTCTGGGGAATGTTCGAGATCGGAAGGGGCGAGGCCCTGGAGGGATACAAACACACTGAAGTGTCACTATACACGTCTATTCGAGGCAGATATATAAAATTAAAAAGGAGTACCCCAGTATTTAATATCGCTTTGTTTTTCTTTGTCAACCAGTTTATTACGAGATGTCCCGGTGGGAAACTGATCTAATCGTTGTCCGATGGAGTATGGGGCCTAGTGTGTACAGGCCTCACCTGGGCAGCATGAAGCCATGAAGACCAGAAGGCTTCGATTGTCGGCTGTGCTGATCCCAGATGGACCAACAATGAAAGAATTGGTTTCAGCTTCCGACCACCATCCAATGAAGCTCGAATGGAGAGCACTTGTGTGTGAACACAGGATTGGTTGCAACAGTCCCGTGACAAGACAGCTTGCCAACACTCACTCTGGACCAAACTACCAGAGGGGCGCAGGCAGTTGGTTTCCAGTCCCTTCAGGAGAAGGGAAAATTGTAATGGAGAGGAATGAAAAACAGATTGTGGAGAAATTCCTCAAATTCAACTAAATTACAATGCCATCCCCGATTCACCTCATCGCTCCTGCTCTTTTCAAACCGTGCCACTCTCTTGAACCGTGGGCCTCCATCCCTCACGGAGATTCCTCAATAATTATAAACATGGGAGGGATTATCCAATAGTTGAGTGAAGTGTCTGGCTGAAACTCACTGGCTCCAAGATCCAAAACCCAGGGATTGTCAAACATGGCTTCAAGTCAGTAAAATGCATCTTTTGAGCCAGTTGGCTCTTCTGTCGGTGTGAAACAGTCAGCATGCTTGCGCAGGGCTCCCTGGTGTCTCCCAGCATGATCGGAGAAGCAGTGGTTTCCCATGATCGGTGGAACAAGTGTCCAGCTGTGCCCAACACTCAGACATCAGCAAGGTGGTGAACTGAGTGGAGGGACAACCATCGTCAGGAGTGAAAGCCAGAGTTGGACTCACAGAAGAGGCTGATCAGCTCATTTTTGGTCAAAATTAGGAACTGGATTGGCCCTGATTGACAAATGGCTTGCAACAATGGCTGGTTGTTTAAGCAGATCAGATCAGGCACCTTGTCTTAGCAAAGGGCCTTTGCCTGAATCCCAGACAGGGAAAAGAGGCCATTTCAACCCATCTAGTCCATGTCGCAGTTTATCCTCCTCCACGAGCAGTAATCCAAATCCAGTGTCCCGTGCCTATATCCATTTATTTCACTTCCCTTGAACTATTTATCTAACCTTTCAAATGTTAACCTGGTCCCTGCTTTAATCACTAACACTGGTAGTGCAAGAGACAGATTTTTGAGCGATAAGGGAGTGAAGGGTTATGGGGAGTGGGCGGGGAAGTGGAGCCGAGTCCATGATCAGATCAGCCATGATCGTATTAAATGGCAGAGCAGGCTCGAGGGGCCGAAAGGCTGACTCCTGCTCCGATTTCATATGTTCTTATGTTAATCCACAGCCTCAACACGGTTTAAAAAACCTCCTGCTCCTGGTTTGAAATCTCGTGCGTTTTAATCTTGTACCTCCACGTCCCCTCTATCACAGAAAACAGACTAAGGGTCAAATGTGTCTTGTGCAGTTAGCGCGAAACAGGCGATGACCAATCAGAAGTTCATTTCTCACTCCGCCGTGGACAGGAAATCGGGCGGTGTGAAATGCGGACTGCCCATTCCCTACCGACCAACACCAATGTCAGCCCCGCTGGTTCGCTGGACCCCGGTCTCATGCCTCATCACCCCCTTAATTTCCTAATGAAAACAGCCCCAGTTTTTAAAATCTTTCCTCCTATTTGTATTTTCTTAAACTAGGCTCACTCATCATCACAGACAGTCCCTCGAAGCGAGGATGACTTGCTGCCACACCAAAAAAGGGATGAGTTGATAGGTGTTTCAATGAAGGGCCTAATATTCCAGATCCCGAACTACATCCTGAAGGGTGGAAGATGCCTGTGCGTGGATTTTTTTTAACGTGTGGTGGCCGTTGCACACCAGCCACCACACGGGCTTGACAGAGCTAGGTCTTGGTCCAGTGGCAAGGATTACCCAGGACGACTGGAGACCAGCTCTGCTGCACGGGCCTAGTGCACACACATATCGCAGTGTGGGCTGGGCCGTGCGGCTCCTAGGCAGCATCCGAGTGAACCTGTGCTGTACCCTCCCGATTGCCTCAATAGTCCCTCCGACAGTGTGGCACCCAATACTGCACACAGCACTCAAACTGTGGTCTCAAGGTTTTCTAAAGATTCACCATTCAGCTCAACTTTTATTTTAGTATCTCTGATTTCCTTCACCTCGCTATCGGTAGCCCTGCCTTCAGCTGCCTAGGCCCCAAGCTCCAGAAGTTCCTCCCTAAATATCTCTCTCTCTCTCTCTAAGACACTCCTTAAAACCCACCTCTTTGACCAAGCTTTTGGTCACCTGTCCCAACATCTCAAAGCGGCTTAGTGTCACATTTTATCCAATTACACTCCTGTGATTTACGTTGGAACATCTTACCATGTTAAAGGTGCTATATAAATGCAAGTTGTGTACCATAAAGCCCAGTATTCCATTCCCTTTTTGATGACCATATCCACTGGAGGTGCAGCTTTTGTCATCTCGTCAACCTAAACTCTCAACTCTCAACTCGTCAACATCTCCCAACCTCCCCCATTCAGAAAGGATTATTACCGTTACTGATATGTAGTCGATGCATGCCCCTCTGCTAACCACACTTTCCAACAGAGATACAGAAGCTGGGACATTGAATAAATTTAAAACAGAGATAGACAGTTTCTTAACTGATAAGGGGATAAGGGGTTAAGGGGAGCGGGCAGGGAAGTGGAGCCGAGTCCGTGATCAGATCAGCCACGATCGTATTAAATGGCGGAACAGGCTCGAGGGGCCGTATGGCCTATTCCTGCTCCTATTTCTAATGTTCTTATTGTTGAGCAACAATAAGACCTGGACAACAAGCTCCCACTCCCCTCCCCAGCCAAGGGCAGTGCAGCAAGTTGCTATACCCCAGATTCCTGGCCGGAGATCTGCTGACTGGTTAAACATGGGCCTGTCCTCAGTACCACTCTGGACGCTGCATGCACCATGCTGAGTCATTGGGGCAGCTCCCCTTTCCCCACAAAGCCGAGCTTTAAATCCCCACTGGGAACGCCCTATAAATAGCTCCGATCACAATGCCTGTCCAATAGTTTTAACAAGCAGGACATGTCTGGCCCTTGCTCAGTATAAATATTCAAGTCACGATGGTCTGTCACTCCCTTCGCCGAGAAATATTTCAAAAATGAATTTTTCCCATTTACAGCCAATGGCAGATGTGTACATACTTAACCTCACTGATTGAACCCTTCCCTGTTTACTCCCATTCTGTAAAATCGCAATAGACATAACCCTTTCCCTTCACAGAATTTCAAAAGGACCAATTCGCTCCTCATCTCAGCTGCCTCTCCCTCAAGCCTACGTCCAGAACGACATACAGTACCTTGAACAGAGATACATTTCTCAAGGTGCTTCACAGGAGCGGTCAAAATCAGATATTGAGCCACATAAGGAGATATTAGCACAGGTGACTGAAAGCTTGGTCAAAGAGGTAGGCTTTAAGGAGCACCTTAAAGGAGAGGTGTAGACTTGCGGCGAGGTCTAGGGAGGGTGTTCCAGAGTTTAGGGGCCAAGACAACTGAAGGCAAGGTCGCCGATGGTGGAACAATTAAAATCAGGGATGCATAAGAGGCCAGAATTGGGGCAATGCAGAGTTTTCAGAACGCTGTAGGGCTGGAGGAGATTACAGAGATGGGGAGGGACATTAAAGCCATGCAGGGATTTGGAGACAATGAGAACTTTAGTGGATCAGGAGCCAATATGGGTCAGCGAGCACAGGGGTGATGGGCAAACAGGACTAGGTGCAAGTTGGGATTATGGGCAGCAGAATTTTGGACAAGCTCAAGTATACAAAGGCTAGCAATACTCGGCTTCACCTCAGCCGGTCAGAATGCCACACACAGCTCTTCCAAAACAGTGGTCACCCTGGCAGTGCCATGGCTCCATGCTGAACCTCCCTCTGGTGCGTATGGGCACGAGGTCAGTCTCTGTGTAAAAGGTGTATGCTGATAACATCTGGCTTCACCTCAGCCTCACCACCATCGACACCTCTGACCGAACCTCGATCATCTCAAGCTCTCCCTCCGCACCAGACCGTGCCTCAATCACTTAAGCTCTCCCTCCGCACTCCCCCCGCCCCAGACCGTGCCTCGACTCTCTAACCCCAAAGGAATTACCAGTCCCTCCACATCCTTGCGAGTCTCCTTCCACTTCCACACCCCCCACCAGCCCCCCCCCCACCCCACCCCACCCCCGGCCCCTCCCCCACTGTTGGGCTGGAGCAGAGCAGAAAGTTTCTCCAATTAAATATTGGGAAGACCGAAACTGTTGACTTTGGTCCCCGCCACAAACTCCGTTCCCCAGCCACTGACTCCATCCCTCTCCCTCGCATCAGTCGGAGGCTGAACCACAACCTAGGTGTCATACTTCCGGAAACATATCCGCAGCATAACTAAGACCGCCTAGTTCCACCTCCGTAATATCACCCACCTCCACCCTTGCCTCAGCTCATTCACTGCTGAAACCCTCATCCGTGTCTTTGTTACTTCTAGACTGGACTACTCCTACGCACTCCTGGCTGGCCTCCTACATTCTACCCTACGTAAACTTGGTGATCCAAAACTCGGCAGCCCAGGTCCTAACTCGCACCAAGTAACGATCACACATCACCCCTGTGCTCGCTGACCTACATTGGCTCCTGGTTAAGCAACACCTCGATTGCAAAATTCTCATCCTTGTTTACAGATCCCTCCATGGCCTTGCCCCTCCCTATCTCTAATCTCCTCCAGCCCCACAACCAGACCGCCCCCCCCCCCCCCCTCCCCTGCACTTAACCATCGGTGGCCGTACCTTCAGCTGCTGAGGCCCCAAGCTCTGGAACTCCCTCCCTTAAACCTCGCTTTCCTCCTTTAAGATGCTCTTTAAAACCAACCTCATCTGCCCTAATTTCTTATGTGGCTCGGAGTCAAATTTATCCGTTTTGTCTTAAACTCCTATGAAGCACCTTGGAATGTTTTACTACGTTAAAGGCACTATATAAATACAAGTTGTTGTTGTACCTCCTCCAACCCGTTGTGGATGTAAACGTTACAATGCCAAGTCAAAGAAGAGCAGGGGAGTTCTCCCCCGGTGTTCTGGCCAATATTTATCGCTTAACCTACATCACAAACAGATTATCTAATCATTATCAGAGTGCTGTTTGTGGGACCGTGCTGTGCGCAACTGGCTACCACGTTTCCGACATTACAACAGTAACGACGATTCAAAAGGCCCAACAGGTCTATGCTAGGGTTTATGCTGCACAGGAACCTCCCACCTCACCCCATCAGCGTATCCTTTCTCCCTCGTGTGCTTACCAAGCTCCCCCTTAAAGGAATCGATGGTGTGCACCTCAACGCCACCTGGTAGGAGCAGGTTCCACAATCTCACCACTTTCTGGCTAAAGGGGTTTCTCCTGAACTACCGTCTGGATTTATTAGTGACTATCTGAGATTTATGGCCTCTAGTTCTGGTCTCTCCCCTCCCCTCCACACAAGTGGATGCATTTTCTCCCAAGTCTACCTTATTAAACCCTTTCATAACCTTATGAAGACCTCCATCAGCTCACCCCTCAGGAAAAGGAGGTGGGGTAGCATTGCTGGTTAAAGAGATTAATGCAATAGTTAGGAAAGACATTAGCTTGGATGATGTGGAATCTATATGGGTAGAGCTGCAGAACACCAAAGGGCAAAAAACGTTAGTGGGAGTTGTGTACAGACCTCCAAACAGTAGTAGTGATGTTGGGGAGGGCATCAAACAGGAAATTAGGGGTGCATGCAATAAAAGGTGCAGCAGTTATAATGGGTGACTTTAATATGCACATAGATTGGGCTAGCCAAACTGGAAGCAATACGGTGGAGGAGGATTTCCTGGAGTGCATAAGGGATGGTTTTCTAGACCAATATGTCGAGGAACCAACGAGGGGGGAGGCCATCTTAGACTGGGTGTTGTGTAATGAGAGAGGATTAATTAGCAATCTCATTGTGCGAGGCCCCTTGGGGAAGAGTGAACATAATATGGTGGAATTCTGCATTAGGATGGAGAATGAAACAGTTAATTCAGAGACCATGGTCCAGAACTTAAAGAAGGGTAACTTTGAAGGTATGAGGCGTGAATTGGCTAGGATAGATTGGCGAATGATACTTAAGGGGTTGACTGTGGATGGGCAATGGCAGACATTTAGAGACTGCATGGATGAATTACAACAATTGTACATTCCTGTCTGGCGTAAAAATAAAAAAGGGAAGGTGGCTCAACCGTGGCTATCAAGGGAAATCAGGGATAGTATTAAAGCCAAGGAAGTGGCATACAAATTGGCCAGAAATAGCAGCGAACCTGGGGACTGGGAGAAATTTAGAACTCAGCAGAGGAGGACAAAGGGTTTGATTAGGGCAGGGAAAATGGAGTACGAGAAGAAGCTTGCAGGGAACATTAAGGAGGATTGCAAAAGTTTCTATAGGTATGTAAAGAGAAAAAGGTTAGTAAAGACAAACATAGGTCCCCTGCAGTCAGAATCAGGGGAAGTCATAACGGGGAACAAAGAAATGGCAGACCAATTGAACAAGTACTTTGGTTCAGTATTCACTAAGGAGGACACAAACAACCTTCCGGATATAAAAGGGGTCAGAGGGTCTAGTAGGGAGGAGGAACTGAGGGAAATCTTTATTAGTCGGGAAATTGTGTTGGGGAAATTGATGGGATTGAAGGCCGATAAATCCTCAGGGCCTGATGGACTGCATCCCAGAGTACTTAAGGAGGTGGCCTTGGAAATAGCGGATGCATTGACAGTCATTTTCCAACATTCCATTGACTCTGGATCAGTTCCTATCGAGTGGAGGGTAGCCAATGTAACCCCACTTTTTAAAAAAGGAGGGAGAGAAAACAGGGAATTATAGACCGGTCAGCCTGACCTCAGTAGTGGATAAAATGATGGAATCAATTATTAAGGATGTCATAGCAGCACATTTGGAAAATGGTGACATGATAGGTCCAAGTCAGCATGGATTTGTGAAGGGGAAATCATGTTTGACAAATCTTCTGGAATTTTGTGAGGATGTTTCCAGTAAAGTGGACAAAGGAGAACCAGTTGATGTGGTATATTTGGACTTTCAGAAGGCTTTCGACAAGGTCCCACACAAGAGATTAATGTGCAAAGTTAAAGCACATGGGATTGGGGTAGTGTGCTGACGTGGATTGAGAACTGGTTGTCAGACAGGAAGCAAAGAGTAGGAGTAAATGGGGACTTTTCAGAATGGCAGGCAGTGACTAGTGGGGTACCGCAAGGTTCTGTGCTGTACATTGTACATTAATGATTTAGACGAGGGGATTAAATGTAGTATCTCCAAATTTGCAGATGACACTAAGTTGGGTGGCAGTGAGAGCTGCGAGGAGGATGCTATGAGGCTGCAGAGTGACTTGGATAGGTTA
The DNA here is from genome assembly GCF_044704955.1 of Pristiophorus japonicus. Taxonomy (NCBI): domain Eukaryota; kingdom Metazoa; phylum Chordata; class Chondrichthyes; family Pristiophoridae; genus Pristiophorus; species Pristiophorus japonicus. Next base: position 100,966,155 of record NC_091988.1, read on the forward strand.
GGTGAGTGGGCAAATGCTTGGCAGATGAAGTATAATGTGGATAAATGTGAGGTTATCCACTTTGGTGGTAAAAACAGTGAGACAGACTATTATCTGAATGGTGACAGATTAGGAAAAGGGAAGGTGCAACGAGACCTGGGTGTCATGGTACATCAGTCATTGAAGGTTGGCATGCAGGTACAGCAGGCGGTTAAGAAAGCAAATGGCATGTTGGCCTTCATAGCGAGGGGATTTGAGTACAGGGGCAGGGAGGTGTTGCTACAGTTGTACAGGGCCTTGGTGAGGCCACACCTGGAGTATTGTGTACAATTTTGGTCTCCTAACTTGAGGAAGGACATTCTTGCTATTGAGGGAGTGCAGCAAAGATTCACCAGACTGATTCCCAGGATGGTGGGACTGACCTATCAAGAAAGACTGAATCAACTGGGCTTGTATTCACTGGAGTTCAGAAGAATGAGGGGACCTCATAGAAACGTTTAAAATCCTGATGGGTTTAGACAGGTTGGATGCAGGAAGAATGTTCCCAATGTTGGGGAAGTCCAGAACCAGGGGTCACAGTCTAAGGATAAGGGGTAAGCCATTTAGGACCGAGATGAGGAGAAACTTCACCCAGAGAGTGGTGAACCTGTGGAATTCTCTGCCACAGAAAGTGGTTGGGGCCAATTCACTAAATATATTCAAAAGGGAGTTAGATGAAGTCCTTACTACTCGGGGGATCAAGGGGTATGGCGAGAAAGCAGGAAGGGGGTACTGAAATTTCATGTTCAGCCATGAACTCATTGAATGGCGGTGCAGGCTAGAAGGGCTGAATGGCCTGCTCCTGCACCTATTTTCTATGTTTCTATGTTTCTCTTTCGCTTGCAAAGCACGTGGAATGTCCGGAGGTTGAAGAAATGCAAGTCTGTCTTTGCAGCTTTTCAGTGGAGTCGGTTCCGCAGTACTGACAAAACTGGCAGAGGACTATCCGTTACCGATGGCAACAGCGCAGCGATTGGCTGACACCTGGTTACATGCAACAGCAGGTGATCTACATTACCAGTCCACAACACTCAATTTTCAGAGACGGATGCAACAGCTTACATTATAAAACGCCTTTAACACTAGGTCATCCCAGACCACTTCATCCGGTGAAAATATCTGCACCCAACATAAATGGGAACAGGAGTAGGTCACACAGCCCCTCGAGCCTGCTCCGCCATTTAATACGATCATGGCTGATCCGATCATGGACTCAGCTCCATTTCCCTGCCCCCTCCCTATAACTGCGTATCCCCTTATCGGTTAAGAAACTGTCTATTTCTGTCTTAAATTTATTCAATGTCCCAGCTTCCAGAGATCTCTGAGGCAGCGAATGCCACAGATTTACAACCCTCTGACAAGAAATTTCTCCTCATCTCGGTTTTAAATGGGCGGCCACTTATTCGAAGATCATGCCCTCTCGTTCGAGTCTCCCCCATCAGTGGAAACATCCTCTCTGCATCCACCTTGTCAAGCCCCCTCATTATCTTATACATTTCAATAAGATCACCTCCCATTCTTCTGAACGCCAATGAGTAGAGGCCCAACCTATCCTCATAAGTCAACCGAGTGAACCTTCTCTGAACTGCCTCCAAAGCAAGTATATCCTTTCGTAAATATGGAAACCAAAACTGCACGCAGTATTCCAGGTGTGGCCTCACCAATACCTTATATAGCTGACAGAGAAAAGGAAGATATGTTCAGGGGCATATTTTGAGAGTTTCTTTTATCCTTTTCACACTCGATAATGTTGGCTCCTGGAGTTTCAGACTATTCGAGCAGGTGAGCCTTCGTCCCCAGGAGGGTCTCCACTCGCCCACAAGATCATGGGACAAGAAACAGGGCATCACCCTAGCTACTCGTTCTATCCCATCCTCTGGAATTTCAAAGACCAGGATAAGACAGAAGAATAATGTTACACGACTGTTGTGTATAGAAGAACTCCACGAGGCCGAGTACTGAGCGCTAAACTTGATATGACCTTAGTCTTCATTATTACAACTCCAGAGTGCCTAAACAACATAGCAGCCAACCTTTTATACTGGCCCTGCACATGTGCAGGTGACCATTGGGACTCCAACAGTCACACCCTCTGGTGGCAAGTATTAGTTACATAAACAACTACAACCAACAAAACTTATTAAAATGGTAAATGCACATGCAAATAGTTAAAATAAAACATACATTTCGAGTCGAGTTGTGGTTAAGCTTTTTTATTTATTCATTCATTCACAGGATGTGGGCATTGCTGGCAAGGCTGATGTGCAATTTGCAGGTGATGGTGTTCCCATGCGCCTGCTGCCCTTGTCCTTCTAGGTGGTAGAGGTCGCGAGTTTAGGAGGTGCTGCCGAAGAAGCCTTGGGGAGTTGCTGCAGTGCATCTTGTAGATGGTACACACTGCAGCCACAGTATGCCGGTGTTGGAGGGAGTAAATGTTTAAGGTGGTGGATGGGATGCCAATCAAGTGGGCTGTTTTGTCCTGGATGGTGTCGAGATTCTTGTGTTGTTGGAGCTGCACTCATCCAGGCAAGTGGAACATATTCCATCACACTCCTGACTTGTGCCTTGTTGATGGTGGAATGGTTTTGGGGAGTCAGGAGGTGAGACACCAGCCTCTGACCTGCTCTTGTAGCCACAGTATTTATGTGGCTGGTCCAGTTAAGTTTCTGGTCAATGGTGACCCCCAGGATTTTGACGGTGGGGGATTCGGTGATGGTAATGCCGTTAATCATCAAGGGAGGTGGTTGGACTCTCACTTGTTGGAGATACTCATTGCCTGGCACTTGTTTGGTGCAAATGTTACTTGCCACTTATCAGCCCAAGCCTGAATGTTGTCCAGGTCTTGCTGCATGCGGGCATGGACTGCTTCATTATCCGAGGACTTGCGAATGGAACTGAACACTGTGCAACCATCAGCGAACATCTCCACTTCTGGCCTTATGCTGGAGGGAAGGTCATTGATGAAGCAGCTGAAGATGGTTGGGCCTAGGACACTGCCCTGAGGAACTCCTACAGCGATGTCCTAGGACTGTGATGATTGACCTCCAACCACCACAACCATCTTCCTTTGTGCCAGGTATGTCTCCAGCCAGTGCAGAGTTTTCCCCTTGACTTTAGTTTTACTGGGGGTCCTCGATGCCACACTCGGTCAGATGCTGCCCTGATGTCAGGGGCAGTCAATAGCCCAGCTCATCGACCTCCTCATTACATAACATAAGAAATAGGAGCAGGAGTCAGCCATATGGCCCCTCGAGCCTGCTGCCATTTAATACAATCATGAACTCAGCTCTACTTCCCTGCCCGCTCCCCATAATCCTTTATCCCCATATCATTTAAGAAACTGTCTATTTCGGTCTTAAATTTATTTAATGACCCAGCTTCCACAGCTCTCTGAGGCAGTGAATTCCACAGATTTACAACCCTCAGAAGAAATGTCTCCTCATCTCAGTTTTAAATGGGCGGCCCCTTATTCTAAGATCATGCCCTCTAGTTCGAGTCTCTCCCATCAGTGGAAACATCCTCTCTGCATCCACCTGGTCAAGCCCCCTCATAATCTTATACAATTTCGATAAGATCACCTCCCATTCTTCTGAATTCCAATGAGTAGAGGTCCAACCTACTTAAACTTTCCTCATAAGTCAACCCACTCATCCCCGGAATCAACCTAGTGAACCTTCTCTGAACTGCCTCCAAAGTAAGTGTATCCTTTCGAAAATATGGAAACCAAAACTGCACGCAGTATTCCAGGTGTAGCCTCACCAATACACTGTATAACAGTAGCAAGACTTCCCTGCTTTTATACTCCATCCCCTTTGCAATAAAGGGGAAGATTCCATTGGCCTTCCTGATCACTTGCTGTACCTGCATACTAACCTTTTGTGTTTCATGCACAAGTACCCCCAGGTCCCACTGTACTGCAGCACTTTGCAATCTTTCTCCATTTAAATAATAACTTGCTCTTTGATTTTTTTCTGCCAAAGTGCATGACCTCACATTTTCCATTATATTCCATCTGCCAAATTTTTGCCCACTCACTTGCCTGTCTATGTCCGTTTGCAGATTGTGTGTGTCCTCCTCGCATATTGCTTTTCTTCCCATCTTTATATCGTCAGCAAACTTGGCTACGTTACACTCAGTCCCTTCTTCCAGGTCTTTAATATAGATTGTAAATAGTTGGTGTCCCAGCACTGATCGCCAACCAGAGAATGAACCATTTATCCCGACTGTTTTCTGTTAGCCAATCCTCTATCCATGCTAATATATTACCCCCAACCCCATGAACTTTTATCTTGTGCAGTAACCTTTTATATGGCACCTTGTCAATTGCCTTCTGGAAGTCCAAATACACCACATCCACTCTGTTCGTTACATCCTCAAAGAACTGCAGCAAATTTGTCAAACATTATTTCCCTTTCATAAATCCATGTGGACTGTGCCTGACTGAATTTTGCTTTTCCAAATGTCCTGCTACTGCTTCTTTAATAATGGACTCCAGCATTTTCCCAACCACAGATGTTAAGCTAACCGGTCTATAGTTTCCTGCTTTTTGTTTGCCTCCTTTTTTAAATAGGGGCGTTACATTTGCAGTTTTCCAATCTGCTGGGACCTCCCCAGAATCCAGGGAATTTTGGTAAATTACAACCAATGCATCCACTATCCCTGCCGCTACTTCTCTTAAGATCCTAGGATGCAAGCCATCCGGTCCAGGGGATTTATCTGCCTTTATCTTACTGAGTACCACCTCCTTAGTGATTGTGATTGTTTTAAGTTCCTCCTCCCCTATAGCCCCTTGACTATCCACTGTCGGAATATTGTTAGTGTTCTCTACCGTAATATTTGTTCAGAGTTGCTGCCATCTCCATGTTCCCCATCACTAATTCCCCGGTCTCGTCCTCTAAGGGACCAACATTTACTTTAGCCACTCTTCCTTTTTATATACCTATTAAAAACAAACAGCAAGAGTTTCTATATTTTGTGCTAGTTTACTTTCATAGTCTATCTTCCCTTTCTTAATCATTTTTTTTTAATCATTCTTTGCTGGCTTTTAAAAGTTTCCCAGTCTTCCGTCCACTGTCTTGGTGGAAAAGAACAATGATTTGCAACTTCTATACAGTTACTCTTGATATGCTCACCAACTATTGAAGTATCTGACTAGTCCTCAGAAGTTTTCAGTAGATTCAGTTTGAAGATTACAAAAAATCTTAAAAGCCCCAGATTGGCTCATTAAGAGGCAGGTTAGTAAAACCCTTTAGATTAAATAACCGGAGCACAGCCCAATTTAAATAACGTCAGCAAAAACTGCCAGTCAGACACAGGTTTGAATATATCGTGCAACATTTTTGTATTTAAGTGGAATGGATTGAATCCTTCCTCAAGCAAACTGCCCCATGACCAACTGCCAAATTGTATTTACAAACAGTTAAATCGACTCAGTCTCCTCTCCCCCTCCCTCCCCCAGCTCATCACTTTCTGCGCTGTTCCCCATCAAAGTATCTTTGTGTATGATGTCACCATTGGCTCAGGGTTGACCTGTGGCCTTTAACCCCCAACACAGGAGTCATTGTTCCATTTTTACTCTCGGAATGCGTTTCATATGGTCATTGAGTGCCCTGGGGGAATTCTGCTCTCTTCAAACAATCCTGGAGCCCTTTGCACGAGGTGCACATCACAGCGATCTCCCACAATACATGCAACGCCACTCAGTGACCCAGCCCCCTCAGTACCAATCCGAACTACAAGCTACATCTGATGGGGTTGCAGGGATAAGGAGGAGCGAGACCATAGACTGACTTGTAAATGAGAGGGGTTTTGTAAATTGAATGGTTTGGGGGGGCTCAGGAGATTGGTGGGGGCTCAGGTGTATTGGGGAGCAGGGCATGGGTGGCAGGGTTTTGCACGGGATCGAACCTGTGAAGGGTGCCAAAAACAATCCTGTTTAGCTATAGAAACAAGAGACGACCATTCATCCAGCCCCTCGAGCATGTCCCACCATTCAATTATATCATGGCTGATCTGTACCTCAACTCCATATACCTAGATACCTTTACCAAACATATCTAGCGAGCTCAGTCAAAAGCTCCAATTGACCCCCAACTTCCACAAACTTCAGGGGGAGTGTTTTCCAGATTTCCAATTCCCATATTCTTCCTGACTTCACTCCTGAACAGCCTAGCTCTGATTTTAAGATTATCTTCCTTTGCTCTGCATTTCCCCCACCAGAGGAAATAGTTTCTCTGTATTTCAAATAAGAACACAATAGGAGCAGGAGTAGACCATTCAGCCCCTCGAGCTTGCTCTACCATTCAATAAGATCATGGCTGATCTTCGACCTCAACTTCACTTTCCTATACTATCCCCATATCACTTTATATCAAAAAATCTATCGATCTCGGTCTTGAATATACTCAACCACTGAGCCTCCACAGCCCTCAGCATCCAAATCCTTTTACATCTTAAAACACCTCAATTAGATCACCTCTCAATTTTCTAAAATCAAAAGGAATACAAACCAGTTCATGCAACCTGCCCCGGTGAATGTGCTGCACCCCCTCCAATATCCTTCACGAGATTCAGTAGCTAGAACGGAACCCAGATGGGGTCTGACCGAGACTCTGTACAATCCCGTGACAAATCCCCTGGGAGGACAGACGCACCAACATCAGCGTCCTCGACAAGGCCAACATCGAAGCAGTGACCACACTCGACCAGCTCCTCTGTCCACATGCCAGACACGAGACTCCCAAAGCAAGCACTCTACTCTGAACTCCTACATGGCAAGCGAGCCCCAGGTGGGCAGAGGAAATGTTACAAGGACACCCTCAAAGCCTCCCTGATAAAGTGCAACATCCCCACCGACACCTGGGAGTCCCTGGCCAAAGACCACCCCAAGTGGAGGAAGTGCATCCGGGAGGGCGCTGAGCACCTCGAGTCTCATCGCCGAGAGCATGCAGAAACCAAGCGCAGGCAGCGGAAGGAGCGTGCGGCAAACCTGTCCCACCCTCCCTTTCCCTCAACCACTGTCTGTCCCACCTGTGACAGAGACTGTAATTCCCGTATTGGACTGTTCAGCCACCTAAGGACTCACTTTCAGAGTGGAAGCAAGTCTCCCTCGATTCCGAGGGACTGCCTATGGTGACAGCTGAAGCATCACTTCCTCCACTTTGTGTGGCAGCCCCCTCCGAGATAAAGGCCAACATTCCACTGGGCTCCGTTTTACAGCTAAAGCCAAGGTCTGGTGCTGGTGCTAACACTGCTGCCTTTCACAAGAGCAGGACCATGCAGTGGACGACCGAATCAGCAGCTCAATTAGTCTTTTTAAAAAGAAAGAAAGGTTGCTTTGTTCAATAGCCCAGGCACATTGAGGAAACTCTCTCTGGGATGAGAGATTTGAAACTCAGCTTGGGCACAAAATGGGTCACCGAGGTAGTACCTGTACCACAGGGGGCTCAGCCAGGGAGGGAGAAGGAAGATTGTACCAGGGCCCCGCGGTAACCATTTCAGACAAGGCCCGACAACCCAGCCAGTGCCTGTCCCGAGAATGCTGCAGTGATTCAACAACAACCACAACATTCATATAGCGCCTTTAAAGGAACAAAGCATCCCAGGATGCATCATGGGTGAACAGGTATCCTTTCCCTCCACAGTAAGCTCCTGATTTCAGTCACAGTGAGCAGGACAGACATTCCTCACAGGCCAAGGGGCTGAGAAACAAAAGCCCCAGAGCATCAACGCTTCGATTTGAACAAAGAGCCAGAGGGCTGGAATCTCCCTGCCTTTGGTCAAATACACACCCCCCACTGCGACTTTTCCTGCTGCTACCAGTGTCCTAACTCGCACCACGTCCTGTTCACCATCAGCCCGGTGCTCTCTGACCCACAGCTCCTCAAATTTAAATTGTTCATCCTGGGGATCAAAGCCCTCTAGGGCCTCAACCCTCCCCATCTCTACAATCCTCAGATCACTGCACTCCTCCAGCTTCTCTCGCTCTCTCGCTCTCTCGCTCTCTCGCTCTCTCGCTCTCTCGCTCTCTCGCTCTCTCGCTCTCTCGCTCTCTCGCTCTCTCGCTCTGGAATGGAGCTTGCTTGTTTGACCACTCTCCCATTCTGGCTAATTAACCCCAGGTTGTCAATTTCTCAGGGGCTCCTCCCCTCCCCTCCATCGCCATTCCTCTAAGACCCAAGCTTGGCCACACCTAGCCAGCATTAAACTGAAGTCAGCCTCGACTCTCTCCGACCTTGACGGGGTCGTACATGACAGGCCCCAATCCTACACACTACAGCAAGGCCGAGAGTAGGTACACGGTCTGGGCCACACCAAGACTGGACGCAGCTGGTTTCCAGGATACATCAGGGACCAGGCCCCATACGCGGTGAGCTTACTGCCCAGCACCACCGCTACTTCCTGCCTGGGCCTGATATTATCCTGCTTATAAGAACATAAGAAATAGGAGCTGGAGGAGGCCATTCGGCCCCTCAAGCCTGCTTCGTCATTGAATGAGATGATGGCTGATCTTCTACCTCAACTCCATCTTCCCGCACTCTCCCCCTAGCCCTTAACTTCTTTAATATCTAAAAATCTATTGATCTCGGTCTTGAATATATTCAACAACTGAGCCTCCAACGCCCTCTGCGGCAGAGAATTCCAAACATTCAGCACTCTCCGAGTGAAGAACTTTCTCCTGATCTCAGTCCTAAATGGCCAACCCTTTATTCTGAGACTGTGACCCCTGGTTCTCAACTCCCCAGCCAGGGGGAAGCATCCTCCTTGCATGTACCCGGTCAGGCCCTGTAAGAATTGTGTGTGTTTCAATGAGATCACCTCTCATTCTTCTAAACTTTGGGGAATATAGGCCTAGTCTGCTCAATCTCTCCTCGTAGGACAATCCCCAGGAATCAGTCTGGTGAATCTTTGTTGCACTCCCTCTATGGCAAGTATATCCTTCCTTAGCTAAGGAGACCAAAACTGTACCCAATACTCCAGGTCTGGTCTCACCAGGGCCCTATATAATTGCAGTATGACAGCTTTACTCTTATACTCAAATCCTCTTGCAATAAAGGCCAACATACCATTTACTTTCTTAATTGCTTGCTGTACCTGCATGTTAACTTGCAGTGATTTGTGTACAAGGGCAACCAGGTCCCTCTGAACACCAATATTTTCCCATCCCTCACCATTTAAACAATACTCTGCTTTTCTATTTTCCCTACCAAAGTGGATAACTTCGCGAGGCCAAAATTGCCCCCCCTCTCCGCCCAAAATGGGGCGCACGCATGCAGCCCGTTTCAATGGTTTTTAACCGCAGCGGTGGCTGAGGTCACCGAGCGAAATTCCGCTCTTTTTTATATTCGAATTCGGAAGTCGCTCTTAATGGGGTGAACGGGGGGTGGGGTATGACTATACGGTGGTGGAAACACCCGAGGGGCAGAGTAGAATGATCGCCGCGATGACATAATCATGGCGCTGTGTCACCACAGCTCTCCCCTTCACTTAAAGGGGAGAGCCTTCGTGATATTAAAATTTCGGCCCACTGGGCCACCAGGGAAGGTTTCGGCCGGGCCAGCAGTCTGGCACCCAAGAGGGGGTGCCAGGCAGCCTGTTAACAGCCCGGCCGAACCCAGAGGGTATAATTGTCAGGCTGACATGGCAGTCGGCCGACAAAGAAAAACATTGCAGCCATGGTAGTGCGCCCTCCCCTTTAAGGGAAGCCACACCGCTGTTGCAGAAGGCCACAGCCTCACTGGACCACCGGGAAAAAACAGGTTTTGGCCCCGCCAGGCAGGCCAAAGATTTTCAGAGGGGAATGTCACTGTCAGTGGGGAGGTAGATTAGCAGTGGGCACGGTAATGATGCACTTAACATGGATCGGCAGCAGCGGAGTGGTGGGGGAGAAGAGATCGGGACACCGCCGGGAAATCTCGGAAGGGCAATTGGGCTATCAGCAGCCATTCCATGAAAAGTCAGCGGCCAATCCACTCCGCAGCGTGGCCGCCGATGTGCGTTGGTAACAGGCCTGAAGGAGAGGGGCAATTTCAGCCCCTGCGTTATATTCCATTCGCCATGTTCTTGCACGCTCGCTGAACCTGTCTGTATCCCCTTGAAGTCCCTTTGCATCCTCCTCACAACTTACTTTCCCACTTATGTTCTGCCGCTACCTGTTGGGGAAGAACTCAGACCTCCACCCACAGGCTCTCACGCTGACTGACTGGATTGGTCAGGTCACCAGTGTGAGGCCCCCATTTTAAGGCTCCGGGTAAGTCAGCATGGCACCCGTGACCTGCGACCTTCCCAATTCCTGAAGCAGCCGCGGTTCACAGTGGCCCATTGAATAGCAGCACGACGATCTTTCGCTGGTAATTACAAGCAACTTCTTCATTCTTCAATACCACACATCCCCCTCTTAAAACACTGACCTTTGGTAATTGGCTGCCCCCCCCCCCCCACACACACACACACCACCCCCCAGCAGCGGAGAACCTCCGGCTATGGGGACTCTTGCAGGGAAGTCTAATTAGTCATGCTCACAAAGACTTCGACGACCCAAATGTCAAGCATCATGTCTGGCTCAGGCCAGGTCTTCACAAACAGAGCTTTGTATTAGAGACTTGCTCTGTTCTTAAGTCACCCAGCAGAGGAAGACCGCAGTCACAGAGTAATGGTTGTTCAACTACTTCAGCCGTGGCTCAGTGGGCAGCACTCTCGCCTCCAGTCAGAAGATTGTGGGTTCAAGTCCAGAGACTTCAGCACTAAATCTAGACTGCACAGTACTGAGGGAGTGCTGCACTGTCTGAGGCGCCGTCTTTCGGATGAGACGTTAAACCGAGGCCCCGTCTGCCCTCCAAGGTGGGCATAAAAGATCCCATGGCACTATTTCGAAGAAGAACAGGGGAATTTTCCCTGGCGTCCTGGCCAATATTTATCCCTTAATCATCACTAAAACGGATTATCTAGTTATTGTTTGTGGGACCTTGCGGTGTGCAAATTGGCTGCCACATTTCCTAAATTACAACACAGTGTCTACACTTCAAAAGTACTTCACTGGCTGTAAAATGTTGTGAAGTCCTGTGGTCATGAAAGACGCTACATATAATGTAAATTCTCTCTTTTCACAGTCAATGACCGGAGGAAGCCAGGGCTCATCCCACTGTGACCACGTTCAAATTTGAAGTCACTGCTTGCAGATAAGTTTTGGGTCTGGAGCACTGGGGTCTGCTAACCTGGCCTGTCCCTTTAAGGCCACTATTGGTGTACTTCCTGTGGGGACAAGTCAAGTCAATAAGAGTTTAATCGCGGTTTAACAAGATAAATTTGCAGATTGGCGAGTGCTTGTAAACTTCCAGCTGCAGGCGAGTAGAAAAACCAGTGTGGCATAGTTCTTTCATCTCGAATCTGATGGACACGGAAAACGTTTATATAGACAGGCTAACCTCTCGTGGCATTGCTCATAGCAAGTCAGATAATACGCTGCTTTAAAAAGGACCCAGCGCGTTGCACATAATGCAGTGTATTATTCTGCTGCTAAGGTAAATTCGGGCTCATTTTAAGGCCCGAAAATTCAACTGCTGTTAAGTAAACACTGGGTGAGGTCAGAGTTTAATTGCTTTTTAGGCTGAAGCTCATTTTTTTTAAAAAAAAAAGAAAACATACTTGGTAAAGTCAGTCGTGGGTGACAGATATTCGGACTCCCATGTTAATTAAAAATTTTCAAATTGTTGGTGTCATTTTTTTTTAAAACATAAAAAAATACTTCATTTTTTCTTTATAAAAATAGCGCCAAAAGAGAATGTGCAGCGTGGCACGAAGCATGAACAGGAAATGAGAGAGACACACAGCTTTTATATTACAGCTGATGTCCCACCACATTACTAAGTGAATCAGACATTTTATAAGAACAAGGGCATTTTGCCAAGTAATTATCAGGGGCACTGCATCATCAGCGGAGGATCTGGGAGCAATGGCAAGATGTCATGGGATGTTGCAGTGCAATGATGGGGTCTCGGGGTGAGCAGCATTTTGAGGGTGCCCATGCTCTAAAAATATTGCATAGGAGGTTCTAGGATCATCAGAACATAATAGGAACAGGAGTTGGCGATACAGCCCCTCGAGCCTGCTCTGTCAATCAATAAGCTCATGGCTGATCTGATCATGGACTCAGCTCCACTTCTCCACCCGCTCCCCATAATCCTCAACTCCCTTATCGTTCAAAAATCTGTCTATCTCCAACTTAAATACATTCACTGACCCAGCCTCCACAGCTCTCTGGGGCAGAGAATTCCAAAGATGCATGACCTTCAGAGAAGAAATTCCTCCTCATCTCCTTTTAAATAGGCGACCCCTTATTCTTAAACTATGCCTCCTGGTTCTAGATTCCCTCCTGCATCCACCCTGTCACGCCACCTCAGAATCTTGTAGGTTTCAATAAGACCCCTCTCATTCTTCTAAACTCCAATGTGTATAGGCCCAACTTTTCTTCTTAAGGCAACCCCTTCATCTCAGGAATCAACATAGTGAACCTTCTCTGAACAGCCTCCAAGGCAAGTATATCCCTCCTTAAATAAGGAGACATAAACTGTTCACAGTACTCTAGGTGTGGCCTCACTAATATCCTGTACAGTTGTAGCAGGACTTCTCTGCTTTTATACTCTATTCCCCTTGCAATAAAGGCCAACATTCCATTTGCCTTCCTGATTACTTGCTGTACCTGCATACTAACTTTTTGTGTTTCATGTACAAGGACCCTCAGGTCCCTCTGTACTGTAGGATTTTGTAATTTCTCTCCATTTAAATAATCATTTCCTTTTTTATTTTTTCTGCCAAAGTGGATAACCTCACATTTTCCCACATTATACCCCATCTGCCAAATTGTTGCCCACTCTCTTGGCCTGTCTATATTCCTTTGCAGATTCGGATGCCCCGAGATCATAAGGAGCGAGCATGAGGGAGCAGGCATGGCTGGCACAGAGCTCGAGCACAAGTGAGCGAGAGGGCAAGGTCCGGGACCATTGCGGAGGAAGGCCCTAAGTTCTGGCAGTATTGGGAGTCAATCCTGGGATTGGCAGCATGAAGCAAGGGAGCGCTGGGGTGGAATGGTGCTGGAGCACTGGGCTTGGGTCAGGGGACACGGTAGCAGAGGCAATTCCTGGGGAGGGGGAAAGTGGTGTCCAGCAGGTGTTTCCAGTTGTGGGGAAGAGCATAACTAGAGGCCATCAATAAAGGATAGTCACCAAGAGGGAATTCAGGAGAAAACTCTTTACCCAGAGAGTGGTGAGAATGTGGAACTTGCTGTCGAGGGGTCGAAGCAAATAGTATCGATGCATTTAAGGGGAGGCTGGTCAAGTGTACGAGGGAGAAGGGAATAGAGGGTTATGCTGATAGATTTAGATGAGAAAAGATGGGAGGTGGCTCGAGTGGAGCATAAACACCGGCACGGACTGGTTGGGCCGAATGGCCTGTTTGTGTGTCGTATATCCTATGTAATTCTATGGAATGGGGTCCAAGAGTATTTGGGTGTATAATCTGGCAGCCAGAGGGGCCAGGAAAATGGGGCCATTGGAACCACCCATGGTGGGACCATCTGTGCTAGAAAATAGTATTCCAAAAATTCAAATGTAAATTTCATCCCCCAACACCTGGTTATTCTCTAAATAGCTTCCCAAATACAGATTGGGTGGCAGGTTTGTTTTTCTGGGGTGGGGGCGGGGGCAGAATAGGACGGCAGGGGTCAGCTAGTGATGCGCAAGAGGCCGAGCTGATTAACGTGGAGATTACTGGGGAAGGAAGGCCTCACTAATCTGAGACAGCCTGCCAGCAGTAGCATCATTCTCTTTTTGTGAGCTGCTCTGGTTTGTTCAGCAGCTGGTGCTAATCAGAGCACCTCTCCAGGTCGAGCAGCACAGGATTATCAAGTCACGCCTCAGGTCAGCCAGAGGCCTTCAATACTGCAGCACGGGGCTCCTCTTCGAATCTTAAATAGCTCAGCATCATCTCAAACCAGGTTGTACACAATGTACCTTACTCATGTTGGCTAGTGTTCATCCTGGTGTTCAAATCCCTCCATGGCCTCACCCTTCCCCCACCCCAGTCTCTAACCTGCTCCAGCCCTACAAACCTCCACCCCTCCCAGAGATCTCTACATTCCTCATTTATGGTCTGTTTTGCTGGTTTTAACCCCATCAGCATTGTTGGCAGTGCCTTCAGCTCTCTAGGCCCAAAACTCTGGAATTCCCTCCATAAACCTCTCCGCCTCAATACCTCTCTTTCGACAACCCTTCAAACCTACCTTTTTGACCAAGCTTTAGGTCATCTAACCTGCTATCTCTGTGGCTCGATGTTAAATGTTGTTGCTTTTGTGAAACTCCTCGGGACGTTTTACTGCGTTAAAGGCACTATATAAAAGCAGCTTTTGTTGTACATTCGCTCGCCCTTTGTAAAGTTGGTTTAGCCCTTTATGCGGCCCACAATTTTAAAAGATTGAGGGGGACAAGTAAAGAAAGAATCTGGCCAGATTCCTGAATCGCACCCCCGCCCCCCAGCAGCCTCAGAAACCAGGCAGAGGCCTCCCCTTCCAACGTGGGAAGACTGTTGTACTGTGTGTGATTGAATTTGAAACAGGAGTCAACTCTGCCTTTGTTCAATCGCTTCAAGGGAGTCTGCCGATGATGTCACTGCAGTCAGCCTAATGCTGAGCTCATCATCATTTCAATCCAATTAACAGTTGATAATTCGCAGTCCGGTCTGGTTTTACAAAGGGCAGTGATGGCCCACTCCACTTCTCCCTCTTCAACGTGTACATTTGGAACGAGAAAAAGTCAGTCACCCTGTCCAGCCCATTCCGACCCACTTATAAACTCCCGGGGAGAGGGACCACCCAAGCTAACATCTATCCAACCTTGCATTCCCCACCATCACCTTCTCAGGGCAACTGGTGATGGGCAATGCCCGCCTTGCCAGTGCCGCCAACATCCTGAGAAAAGATATAAAAGCAGGCTTACCCCGTCAAGTGAAAGAGGGCCATTATAAATAGAATCTATTGGTTTTCAGGAAACGCCTAAAATCTGCCTGCAGTGCCACGATTGGAAAAAGGAGCTCACGGTGTTGGGGGGTATGGTTGGCGCAGACCTGCGTCCCACAGTGCCTACTGCAGCATTCTCAGGAGTGGCCCTCGAACCAGACATTGGTTGGGTTGTGCATCGCCCAACACCCCCACCAACCAGTCAACCATTCACCTCCTGCTCCCGCCAACCAACCATTCTCCCCCACCCACCCCCACCTCGCCAACCAACACCCCCCTACCTCACCCATTTCCCCCCCAGCCAACCATTTCCTCCCCCTGCACCCGCCAACCAAACCCTCCCACCTCAACCATTTCCCCCCGCCAACCCGAATGGAATAACTCGGGCTGTAGAGAGGGCTTTAAACTAATTAGTGGGGGGAGGTTCAGGTGAGTGAAAATTTAAAAAGTCAAAGAATAAGGAGAAGGCAATAGAGCAGGGCAACACTGGGGGAAATTAAATCCAGAGCGTGACAGGAAGGGACAGAATGTATAAACATAAAGGTGAATCAGAAAGCAGGGTCAAATCAGGAAAAAATAGTAAAAACAAACTTTAATGGTCTTTATCTGAATGCATGTAACATTCGTAACAAAATAGATGTTGACGGCACAAATGGGTATGATCTGATAGCTATTACAGAGACATGGTTGCAAGGTGTCCAAGGCTGGGAACTAAATATTCAGGGGTATTTGACAATTCGGAAGGATAGACAGAAAGGAAAAGGAGGTGGGGTAGCTCTGTTAATAAAGGACGAGATCAGTGCGCTAGTGAGAAACAATATTGGCTCAGAAGATCAAGATGTTGAATCAGTTTGGGTGGAGATAAGGAATAATAAGGGGTAAAAGTCACTGGTGGGTGCAGTCTATAGGCCCCCTAACAGTAATTACACTGTTGGACGGAGTATAAATCAAGAAATAATGCAGGCTTGTAATAAAGGAACAGCAATAATCCTGGGCGATTTTAACCTTCGTATTGATTGGACAAAGCAAATTGCCCAGGGCAGCCTTGAGGAAGAGTTTATAGAGTGTATCCAGGATAGTTTTATTGAACAGTACGTTGACCAACCAAGGAGCAGACTATCTTAGATCTGGTACTGTGTAATGGAACAGGATTAATAAACAATCTCCTAGTAAAGGATTCTCTAGGGATAAATGACCATAACATGGTTGAATTTCAAATCCAGTTGGAGGGTGAGAAAGTTGGATCTCAAACCAGTGTCCTAAGCTTAAATAAAGGAGACTACAAAAAGCATGAGGGCAGAGTTGACTAGTGTAGACTAGGAAAATAAATTAAATATGGGACGGTTGATGAGCAGTGGCAGACATTTAAGGAAATATTTTATAACTCGCAACAAAAATATATTCCAATGAGAAGGAAAGACTGTAAGAGAAGGGATAACCATCTGTGGCTAACTAAGGAAATAAGGGATGGTATCAAATTGAAAACTAGGGCATACCACGTGGCCAGAGGATTGGGAAACTTTTAAAAGCCAGCAAAGAACGACTAAAAGTGATATGAAGAGGGAAGATAGATTATGAAAGTAAACTAGCATGAAATATAAAAACAGATAGTAAGAGTTTCTACAGGTACATAAAAAGGAAAAGAGTGGCTAAAGTAAATGTTGGCCCCTGGAGGATGAGACTGGGGAATTAATAATGGGGAACAAGGAAATGGCAGAGACGTTGAACAAATATTTTGTCTGTCTTCACAGTAGAGGACACTAAAAACATCCCAATAGTGGATAATCAAGGGGCTATAGTGAGGGAGGAATTTAATACAATCACTATCACTAATGAAGTAGTACTAGGTAAAATAATGAGACTAAAGGCGGCAAGTCCCCTGGAACTGATGGCTTACATCCTAGGGTCTTAAAAAGAGGTGGCTGCAGTGATAGTGGATGCATTGGTTGTAATCTACCAAAATTCCCTGGATTCTGGGGTGGCCCCAGCAGATTAGAAAATTGCAAATGTAATGCCCCTATTTAAAAAAAGGAAGTAGACAAAAAGCAGGAAACTATAGACCAGTTAGCCTAACATCGGTCATTGGGAAAATGCTGAAGTCCATTATTAAAGAAGCAGTACATTTGGAAAAGCATAATTCAATCAAGCAGAATCAGCATGGTTTTATGAAAAGGAAATCATGTTTGACAAATTTGTTGGAGTTCTTTGAGGATGTAACGAGCAGGGTGGATAAGGGGGAACCAGTGGATGTGATGTATTTGGATTTCCAGAACACATTCAATAATGTGCCATATAAAAGGTTACTGCGCAAGATAAAAGTTCCCAGGGTTGGGGGTAATATATTACCATGGATAGAGGATTGGCTAACTAACAGAAAACAGAGTCAGGATAAATGGGTCATTTTCCTGTTGGCAAACAGTGACTAGTGGGGTGCTGTAGGGATCGGTGCTGGATCCTCAACTATTTACAATGTATATTAATGACTTGGATGAAGGGACCGAATGTAACGCAGCCAAGTTTGCTGATGATACAAAGATGGGTGGGAAAGCAAATTGTGAGGAGGACACAAAAAATTTGCAAAGGGATATAGACAGGCTAAGTGAGTGGGCAAAAATTTGGGAGTTGGTGTATAATGTGAGAAAATGTGAGGTTATCCACTTTGGCAGAAAAAATAGAAAACGGACACTGGCTTTATTTAATTAACTGAATTTAAATTCCCCAGCTGCCGTGGTGGGATGTTTCATAAATTCATGCACTGCTGTTTAATCTTTAAGACTGTTGTCTAATTACAATTTAAATGGAGAAAAATTGCAAAGTGCTGCACTACAGTGGGACCTGGGGGTCCTTGTGCATGAAACACAAAAAGTTAGTATCGGTACAGCAAGTAATCAGGAAGGCAAATGGAATGTTGGCCTTTATTGCAAGGGGGAATAGAGTATAAAAGCAGAGAAGTCCTGCTACAACTGTACAGGGTATTGGTGAGGCCACACCTAGAGTACTGCATATAGTTTTGGTGTCTGTATTTAAGGAAGGATATACTTGCATTGGAGGCTGTTCAGAGAAGGTTCACTAGGTTGAATCCAGAGATGAGGGGGTTGACTTATGAGGAAAGGTTGGGTCTATACTCATTGGAGTTCAGAAGAATGAGAGGTGATCTTATCGAAACATAAGATAAAGAGGGGGCTCGACAAAGTGGATGCAGAGAGGATATTTCCACTCATAAGGGAAACTAAAACTAGGGGTCATAATCTTAGAATAAGGGGCCGCCCAACTGAGATGAGGAGGTTTGTCAATCTATGGAATTCTCTGCCCCAGAGAACTTGGAGGCTTTGAATATATTTAAAATGGAGATACAGATTTTTGAACGACAAGGGAGTAAAGGGTTATGGGGAGTGGGCAGGGAAGTGGAACTGAGTCCATGATCAGATCAGCCATGATCTTACTGAATGGCAGAGCAGGCTCGAGGGGCCAAATGACCAACTCTTGCTCCTTTTTCTTATGTTAAGAAGGACTTGCATATATAAAGCACCTCATCACATTCCCAAAAGGATCCTCCAGCGCTTTACATCCCATAAATTGATACAAAGTGATTGTTGTTATGCTGGCAAACCAAATGCAGCCAACTTGAACACAGCAATTGGATGAATGGCCAAGCCACCTGCTCCCTATTGGAGGGAGAATTACTGCTCTCGCTCAGTAGTGTCCATGGGATCTGTAAAGCTGCACAATGGCCTCATAGGCTTCAGTTTAATGTCTCATCCAGGGGACAGCACTCCCGACAATGCAGCACCCCCTCAGTGCTGAAGTATTGACCTAGATTATGCACACCCAAGTCCTGCTACAGTTCTTGAACCCACAACATTCTGGCTCAGAGGCAAGAGCTGACAACACATTAACGCCAGAAACCTTAAATCTTCTTTAAAAGCCTTGCATGTGGAACTTTATCAAATGTCTTCTGATAATCCAATTAAATTATATCCACTGATAAATTACCGGCATGACCTGGAACATCTAAAATCAACCTAGACCGCTCCACAGGAGTGAGCCGATCCTGGGAAAAATGTCACCTTTCACAGAATCAGAATCAGTCATAGTCATAGTACCATACCGCCCAGGAGGCCATTCGGCCCATCATGCCTTTGCACATTTATATAAATCTTAAAAGCAGTGACAAGAAAGGCCTAACTTGTTTCCTTAGTGCTCCATCAACTTTACTTTTGGCACCTGATACACGACACCCCCCACTCCGAGTCCAGTTAAGTCTCGGTGAAGACTGTCTCAAATAGCGCAGTGCTGTGTGTGCGTGTGTGTGAGAGGGTGAGTGAGAGTGAGAGGGCGAGTGTGCGCGTGTGTGGGAAGTGGCTGGGCCTCAGTGATCAGGAGTGGAAACCGGGGCAAATTTTGGCCCTCCTTAACCCAAAGACCAATTTTAATATCCACTCGCCCCAGCACCCGAGATCAAGCATCTCTGCACTGACTGGGACATACTGGCTTTTATCCACACACAGTACCACATGCAGACATATGTACAGATACAGAGTCACATCTCTGCTACCCGCCCTCCCAGACACACACACACACAAACAAACAGAGAGGCACACAGACCCACAGCCACACACTGGGCTAAGACCTCAGGTTTCAGAGGCCCCCTTTTGTGCAGTGTAGGGACGCAGAGAGAGCCGAGAGCTGGTTGTGGAAGCACAGGGAGCGAGTGTGGAGCCTGCACGGTGCAGTGACACAGGGGCTGGCACTCACCCTACAGCAGCAGCACAGATCCCAGAAGGGTCAGCACACGGGTTGCCGAGAGTACACAGGAGGATCCCAGGAGCGGAGCGGCTGGATGTGACAAGCTGCGTATTCTCAGACACGGCGCTGCCCGGAATCGGGGGAATCTCCGCAATTTATCAGCTGCTGGCGGCGCTCAGCCAATGGGCGGGCGCCCTGCTACTGCATCAGGGACAAGCCGGGAGCCCGAGGCAGCGGCTTAAAGGGACCGCGCCGGCTCTCAGCCTCTCCCCTGCGGCTTAAAGGGACCGCACCGGCTCTCAGCAGCTCCCCTGCGGCTTCAGTATCTTCCCTGCGGCTTAAAGGGACCGCGCCGGCTCTCAGCCTCTCCCCTACGGTTGTGGAACCAAACAGGTAACAGGCTATTTTCAATCTGGTAATGTGTAATTTCGAAATTCTCATTCTTATTGTGAAATCCCTCCATGGCCTCGCCCCTCCGTATCTCTGTAATCTCCTACAGTTCCACAACCCCCCTCTCCCCCCAATCCCAGATGTCTGCACTCCTCGAATTCTGCCCTCCTGAACATCCCTGATTATAATCGCTCAACCATCGGTGGCCGTGCCTTCTGTTACCTAGACCCCCAAGCTCTGGCACTCCCTCCCTAAACCTCTCCACCTCTCTACCTCTCTTTCCTCCTTCAAGACGCTCCTTAAAACCTACCTCTTTTAGTCACATGCGCTAATTTCTACTTATGTGGCTCGGCGTCAAATTTTTTTATCACGTAAAACTCCTGTGAAGCACCTTGGGAAGTTGCACTATATTAAAGGCGCTATATAAGAACATAAGAAATCGGAACAGTAGTCGGCCATACGGCCCTTCGAGCCTGCTCCACCATTTAATATGATCATGGCTGATCTGATCATGGACTCAGCTCCACTTCCCTGCTCGCTCCCCATAACCCTTTATTCCCTTATCGTTTATGAAACTGTCTATTTCTGTCTTAAATTTATTCAATGCCCCAGCTTCCATAGCTCTCTGAGGCAGCAAATCCACAGATTTGCAGCCTCTGAGAGAAGAAATTTCTCCTCATCTCAGTTTTAAATGGGCGGCCCCTTATTCTAAGATCGTGCCCTCTAGTTCTAGTCTCCCCCATCAGTGGAAACATCCTCTCTGCATCCACCTGGTCAAGCCCCCTCATAATCTTATACGTTTTGATAAGATCACCTCTCATTCTTCTGAATTCCAATGAGTAGAGGCCCAACCTACTCAATTTTTCCTCAAAAGTCAACCCCCTCATCTCCGGAATCAACCTTGTGAACCTTCTCTGAACTGCCTCCAAAGTAAGTATATCCTTTCGTAAATATGGAAACCAAAACTGCGCGGAGTATTCCAGGTGTGGCCTCACCAATACCTTATATAGCTGTAGCAAGACTTCCCTGCTTTTATACTCCATCCCCTTTGCAATAAAGGCCAACATTCCATTGGTCTTCCTGATCACTTGCTGTACCTGCATACTATCCTTTTGTGTTTCATGCACAAGTACCCCCAGGTCCCGCTGTACTGCGGCACTTTGCAATCTTTCTCCATTTAAATAATAACTTGCTCTTTGAATTTTTTTCTCCAAAGTGCATGACCTCACACTTTCCAACATGATACACCAGCTGCCAAATTTTTGCTCACTCACTTAGCCTGTCCAAATCCTTTTGCAGATTTTTTTGTGTCCTCCTCACACATTGCTTTTCCTCCCATCTTTGTATCGTCAGCAAACTTGGCTACGTTACACTCAGTCCCTTCCTCCAAGTCGTTAATATAGATTGTAAATAGTTGGGGTCCCAGCACTGATCCCTGCGGCACCCCACAAGTTACTGGTTGGCAACCAGAGAATGAACCATTTATCCCGACTCTCTGTTCTCTGTTAGTTATCCAATCCTCTATCCATGCTAATATATTACCTCCAACCCTGTGAACTTTTATCTTGTGCAGTAACCTTTTATGTGGCACCTTGTCAAATGCCTTCTGGAAGTCCAAATACATCACATCCACTGGTTCCCCTTTATCCACCCTGTTCATTATATCCTCAAAGAACTCCAGCAAATTTGTCAAACATGACTTCCCCTTCATAAATCCATGCTGACTCTGCCTGACTGAATTTTGCTTTTCCAAATGTTCTGCTACTGCTTCTTTAATAATGGACTCCAACATTTTCCCAACAGATGTTAGGCTAACTGGTCTATAGTTTCCTGCTTTTTGTCTGCCTCTTATAAATACAAGTTGTGTTGTTGTCGTTGTAACAAGAGTCATTAATTATCTCATAGCAAAGGATCCTCTAGGGAAGAGTGATCATAATATAATAGAATTTCACATTCAGTTTGAGGGTGAGAAACTTGGGTCTGAAACTAGTGTCTTAAACCTAAATAAAGGCAATTACATAGGTTTGAAGACAGCGTTGGCTAAAGTGGACTGGAAAATAGATTAAAGGGTAAGATGGTAGATAAGGAGATATTTCATAACTCTCAACAAAGATATATTCCAGTGAGAAAGACTCTAAGAGAAGGATGAACCATCCCCAGCTAACGAAGGAAGTTAAGGATGACATCAAATTGAAAACAAAGGCATACAATGTTGCGAAGATTAGTGGGAGGCCAGAGGATTGGGAACATTTTAGAAACCAGCGCAGGATGACTAGAAAAATAATAACTAGGGAGAAGATAGATTATGAGAGTTAACGAGCAAGAAATATAAAAACAGAATGTAACAGCTTCTACAAGTATACAAAAAGGAAGAGAGTAACTGTTGATCCCTCATAGGATGAGACTGGGGAATTAATAATGGGAAACAAGGAAATGGCAGAGACACTGAACAAATATTTTGTATCGGTCGTCACGGTAGAGGACACGAAAAGCATTCCAATAATAATAGAAAATCAGGGGGCAAAAGGGAGGAAATTAAAACAATCATTATCACTAGAGATAAAGTACTAGGCAAACTAATGGGACTAAAGGTGGACAAGTCCCCTGGACCCGATGGCCTGCATCCTAGGGTCTTAAAAAAGTGGCTGCAGAGATAATGGATGCATTGGTTGTAGTCAACTATAATTCCCTGGATTCTGGAAAGGTCCCAGCGGACTGGAAAACTGCAATTGTAATGCTTCTATTCAAGAAAGAAGGGAGACAGAAAGCAGTAAACTGTAGGACAGTTAGCCTAACATCTGTCATTGGGAAAATGCTGGAGTCCATTATTATGGAAGTAGTAGCAGGACATTTAGAAAATCATAACACAATAAAGCAGAGTCAGCATGGTTTTATGAAAATCATGTTTGACAAATTTCTTAGAATTCTTTGAGGATGTAACGAGCAGGGTGGATAAAAGTGAACCAGTAGATGTGGTGTATTTGGATTTCCAAAAGGCATTCGATAAGATGCCACGTAAAAGGTTACTGCACAAGATAAGAGCTCACGATGTTGGGGGTAATGTATTTGCATGGATAGATGACAGAGAGCCAGGATAAATGGGTCATTTTTCAGTTGGCAAATTGTAAGTAGTGGGGTGCCACAGGAATCAGTGCTGGGGCCTCAACTATTTACAATCTATATTAATGACTTGGATGAAGAGACCGAGTGTAATATAGCCAAGTTTGCTGATCATACAAAGTTAGGTGGGAAAGCATGAGGAGGACACAACGAGTCTGCAAAGGGATATATACAGGCTAAGTGAATGGGTAAAAATTTATCAGATGGAGTATAATGTGGGAAAATGTGGTAGGAAGAAGAGAAAAGCAAAATATTTTTAAATGAAGGGAGACTATAGAATGCTGCAGTACAGAGGGTTCTGGGAGTCCTTTATTGTAAGGGGGATGGAGTCTGAAAGTAGGGAAGTCCTGCTATAACTGTACACGACGTTGGTAAGGCCACACCTGGAGTACTGTGTGCAGTTTTGGTCTCCGTATTTAAGGGAGGATATACTTGCATTGGAGGAGGTTCAGAGAAGGTTCACGAGGTTGATTCCTGAGATGAAGGGTTTGACTTATGAGGAAAGGTTGAGCAGGTTGGGCCTGTACTCATTGGAGTTTAGAAGAATGAGGTGATCTTATTGAAATGTATAAGATTCTGAGGGGGCTTGACAGGGTAGATGCAGAGAGGATGTTTCCCCTCGTGGGGGAATCTAGAACTAGGGGGCATAGTTTCACCTATTTAAAACGGAAATGAGGAGGAATGTCTCCTCTCTGAGGGTCGTGAATCTTTAGAATTCTCTGCACCAGAGAGCTGTGGAGGCTGGGTCATTGAATATATTCAAGCCTGGGATAGACAGGTTTTTGAATAAGTGAGTAAAGGTTTATGGGGAGTGGGCAGGGAAGTGGAGTTGAGGCTAAGATCAGATCAGCCATGATCTTATTGAATGGCGGAGCAGGCTCGAGGGGCTGTATAGCCTACCTCTGTTCCTCTCAGCAACCCTCCTGCAGTATTAAAGGGGCTGCAACCGACCCTGAGTATCCCTCACTGATATCACCCCCTCCCCTCCCCCCACAGCAGCTGCCGTTATTGTCCCTGCGGAGGGCATTACTTGTTGTGTGAAGTTATACAGTGCAGTGAGGCAGGGGGTGTGTGGAGTGAGCTATGTGAGAGGGAGTCGGTGGTGGGACGAGGGAGCAGGGAGAGATGAGGGTTGCAGAGCAGATGTTCACCACAGGCATCTCTAATCCAATCAGCACACGGCGGGGGGTGGGGGGGGAGCAGAAACAGCCCCTTCCATTTAAAGGGACAACAGCCCTGCGTAACTGTTGTGGATTCATTTGAAACCCACTGCCCGCTGAGCATAGTTGGATCTGGATGACTCCCCCCCCCCCACCCCCGCAGTCTGTGCAGAGTTGAGCAGAGCTCTGATTGGGAGCTGGAACTGTGGGGGTGAGCCCTTGCTGGAAAATGTACAGGATGCACACACGAGATGTGCATTCCCCTGAGTCTAGACAGTGAGGTGTTTAAAATGATAAAAGGATTTGATAGGGTAGATTCTGATAAACTATCTCCTCTGATTGGGGAGTGTCCAGAACAAGGGGATATAAACTTAAAATTAGAGCTAGGCTGTTCAGGGGTGATGTCAGGAAGCACTTCATCACACAAAGTGGTGAAAACCTGGACTTCCATCCCCAGCAGTGGGTTAATTGAAGCGTTTATGACTGAGATCAATAGACTTTTGTTGGGTAAGGGTGTCAAGGGATATGGGTCAAAGGCAGGGAAATATTGAGGTACAGATCAGCCCTGATCTGACTGAACAATGCAGCAGGCTTGATGGGCTGAATGAGCCCCTCCTATTCCTAACTCACCAAACGTGTGGGGCACACGATCATGCTCTGTTGCTCACTCGGCTGCTCCCTGCCCATGTACAACGCAGGGGGCAGCCTGCAATGTGCTGGTGGTCCCTGGATCCCAGCCCCGGGCAGTACACCTGCCGCTCCCATGCTCCAGGATGATGGAATCACGCCCTCAGGTTTGCGGACAGCCTGGAACAAGCTGGAAGCTTCATCTCTCGTCACCCCGGGATTGTTTGCCTGGAGCCCGGCCTGAAGCGAGCGATGAGCCGGGAAGGCTGGTGTCTGTCCCTGTGTTGGGTCCGCACACCGCTGGCCTCGCTCAAGATGCAGGGAGCCCCTCCACAGGCGACTGGCGCTCGCTGGCATCGCGGCAAATGCCCAATCTACGCCTGTCGGTGACAGTGAGGGTCGCCCGGTCATGGGAGGCATTACAGCCCAGCACAACCTGTCTGCACCTGGAATCCACAACCCGTGCACACACACACATGTTCACACCTGTACACACTCCAGCTGTACACACTCCACACACCTGTACACTCCATATACCTGTACACTCCATACACCTGTACACACACACCTGTACACTCTACACCTGTACACACACACACCTGTACACTCCATACACCTGTACACTCCATACACCTGTACACACACACCTGTACACTCTACACCTGTACACACACACACCTGTACACTCCATACACCTGTACACACATACCTGTACACTCTATACACCTGTACACACACACCTGTACACTCTACACCTGTACACACACACACCTGTACACTCCATACACCTGTACACTCCATACACCTGTACACTCCACACTTGTACACACTATCATCATCATAGACAGTCCCTCGAAATCTAAAAGTGAGTTCTCAGGTGGCTGTACAGTGCAATACAGGAATTACACTCTCTGTCACAGGTGGGGCATAAACACCCCCCCCCCCCGCACACACACACACACCACACCCGTAAACCCCCCCCCCCCTACACACACACACCCACTATCCACACAATCAACTACACGCACCCATCCGCATATACCCGCGCACACAACCACACACACACCTTCCAGCAGGGTCACTGACCAGCAACCCAGAGCAGTGTCCTTGCCTGATGTATCTCCCTTCCTTCGCCAGAGCCACCCCGACTGATTAGTGCTCACCGACTGCCTCCCCAGTTCAGCCTGGCTCGCTCAGCAACATCAACCTACATTTCCGTCACATCCAAAACGTCCCATAGACTTTGCAGATAAAAACAAACCGATAGATAAAGGAACGGGCACCTCCGTCAGGGACCATGACGTCACTCCGACATGCCTGATTGGGGTGGGTGAAGCCAATACCCCGACTGGGGCAATGTGCCCCCTCCCGAGTATGTAAATGACACGACCCCGTCATTTGGGACAGGCTCCGGGCCTGCTCACCTGGGCGGAGGAGAGGCCTGATCGGTTGGAAGGGGGAGAGGGCACATGGGGGTGATGTGCCGAGTCGGTGACGGGCGAGCGGGACTTGGTGTGGAACCAGATATGGCCAGCGGAGCTTTGGGTGAACTGAAGTCTCTGGGAGGCCGGCTCGGTGAGAACACTGGAACCTGAGAGACCGGAGGTGAGGAAGGCACGGGTTTGAATGGTGGTGATGTCCCAGAGGTGGAAGCTGGCGGCCTCAGTGATGGAGAGGAGGTGGGGTTTGGAGCTCAGCCCGGGGGTTGAACAGGACGCCGTGGCTTTGCACAGTCTGGTTGAAGAATGGCCAAGGAAGAAGCTGGAGCCAGCAGCAAGGGAGCGGCGTGCGGAGCACAAAACGATGGCTTCGCAACATCAAAGCAGATTATCTGCTCATTATCACATTGCTATTTGGGGAGCTTGCTGTGCACAATGTGGCTGCCGCGTTTCCCACATTATTCAACATTGACTGCACTCCAAAAGTACTGCGTTGGCTGCAAAGCGCATTGAGACATCCGGCGGTCGTGAAAGGCGCTATATAAATCCAAGTCTTTATAACAGTAACCTCTCATTCTTGGTATCATTCTCGTCAATCTTCATTGGCTGTAAAGCTTTGGAACATCCTGAGGAATGTGAAAGGCGTTATGCAAACGCAAGTCCTTTCGGTCTTATGTCCGCTGGTGCGGCTCCGACAGGCTGAGTGTCTGCAACATTTTCTGCTCGTCATTCTAGACTTTCCAGCATCCACAGTATTTCCCTTGTTTGTTACATACTTCCCTCATCCAAATCGGTTTCAGCGCTGAAACAGTTAATGCTAAATAGCCTCACCTTATTATAGGCCCGGTGGGGGGGGGGGTGGAGACAGCTGGGAATCTCAAGGCCTTGTAGTTCTCCCTCTCCCTCTCCCTCCCCCACCATAAATAAAGAACTGCTGTGGGATGCTGCATCCTTTGTGTCAAGCAGCCTGAAGAACAATCTGGGTCATCTGTGCCTCACACAAAGCCAGGGCCCCTGGGATTCCAGCCACTGGAGCTGCTCGGGTTGCTTTCTAAATATGGTTGCCTGTAGGCCCCCCCCCCTCCCCCCACACACGCATGCATGGACAGCAGGAAGGGCAGAGACAATGTGTCACACACTGCCCTGCACCCACTCCTTCTCTTTCACTAACACTCCATTCTACTTCAGTGAATAACCCATTCAACCCCCAACAATCTCATTCTTGTTTCCAGGAAACACACAGCCAGAACTGAGAGAACGAAAGCTTGCTTCAGATTTACCTCGCGCCGGACAAGAAGGGCGCTTTTCGAATCACTTCGTAGAGACTCGTGGTAGTATTTCATTGTTCCTTGATTTGGGTGCAGGAGTTTAAACAACATATACATTTTTAACTTTCTCGACAGCAGCAACTTTTTGTCGTTGCTATGGCAACAGGGAGATGTCAGGCAGGGTATGTGCAAGTGTTGTATAAAATGGAGGGACAGCCTCCCTCTCTGCCCCCGCTCTGCACTCTCATTTACTTCATTATCTTTTACACTTCAACAGTTTGCTCCAAGCAATGACCTCCTGTTCGCCAGTGTGACAGGTTCAGAAAGAGGACGAGATCAGATTAGATGTTAAACCGTTCTGACCCCGATGGCAAACGAGCTGGTTAGAAATACGTCATCCTCCCAGAATGCACTGCATTAAGGAGAAGATAAACAAAATGGCCGCTCCCCACATGGGAGAGAATCTGTGGTAACCCACAGGAGAGACTTTCTGTAAGACAGCCACTTTTATCATTTTCCGACACCCAAAAAAATACAGCAATGGTCTTCAAGAATCCTTGACCACTCTCATAACATTGTTTATTTAATCCAAGGAGCCATTATTTAATCCACGGTGGCCATTTTGTTCAGGAGGTTGGAGACTCAGCAAATGAGCGAGGGGCAAAATACTTGCTGGGGATTCATGCTCCCCAGCCTGAAGATTTCAGCAGTTGAAAACCTTTCATTTATTCTGCGAATACACTGCAGCTCTCTCGGCACCTAAAAAGGAAAGAAATAAGTTAACATTTTGTCGGGAGACACTCAGTCTTTGAGTCCTGGGGAAAGGACCAAGTTATAAATTCTTAGTCCTGGCATGCATAACCTCATTGGAGGAAAGGCCCCTGCAACGGATGTTTAATGATAAAAAACTTGTGTTTATACAGCACATTAACACATCCTCAGGACATCCCAAAGTGCTTGACAGCCAAGTAAATATTTCCGAAGTGTAGACACGGTCATCTAGGCAAAGGCAACGCCTAATTTGCGCACAGCAAGAAGCCACAAACAGCAAATGAATGAATGATCGGTTAATCAGTTTTAAGTGGCGTTGGTTGAGGGTGGAATGTTGGCCAAGACAACAGGGAGAAGTCCCCACTCTTTGATTGTTGCCTAAACAGGCAGAGGGGACCTGGGTTTGATGTCTTGGCATCTCAGCCAGTGCAGCACTCCTTCAGTGCCTCTCTGAAAGTGTCAGTGCAGACTGTGCCTTCGAGTCTGCAGTGAGGTTTTACCAGGGCCAGACTGGCTCCCGCAAAAGGATTATCACAGAAAAAAGGGCAGGTGGGGAGCGCTCATTGATAGAGGAAGCACTGTGGAACTATTCACGGTGGGGGGGGGGGGGGGGGAGACATGCAAGAAAACGCAGCATAGAAACAGGCCATTTGGCCCAACCAATTGCACGACTCAGCACTCATAGGTCTGACTAACCCGTAGAACACTCATTCCTTTCTGTTTTGGAGTTTTGAGCTTGCATTTTTACATCTGTGTTTATGAAGAACTATTTACAAGGAAATGCACATAGGTACAGGAACAGGCTAACCTGTTCTGCCATTCGATTAGATCACAGCTGAGCTGTATTGTAACTACCTTTACCCATCTTTGCTCCATATCCCTTGATACCTTTACTTAATAAAAATCTAGCGATCTCAGTCGTGATAATTTCAATTGACCGCCAGCAACCACAGCCTCTTAGGCGGAGACAATTCCAGACTCCCACTCCCTTTGTGTGAACGGCCTAGCTCTAATTTTAAGGTTATGTCCCCTTGTTCTGGACTCACCCACTCGAAGAAATAGTTTTTCTGTATCTATCTGATTGAATCCCTTTATTATTTTAACACCTTGATTAGATCACCCTCAATCTTCTAAACTCAAAGGAATTCAAACTAAGTTCATATCATAAACAGTGTTGACTTGATTTTTAACACAGCTAGGCCTGTCTCGGTATTTGATAAAGATCTCACGCCCATTATGGTGGGAAGTCCCTGATCCCGAATGCTTGTCGAGCAGGCCTCCCCTGAGGGAGACAATCCACAGAGAAAGAAACACAGGCAGTCGGGTGGGTTTTCAAACACAGAGCGGGGTGAGAACAGCAAGGTCCAGCAAAAGCTACAAAGTCAAGTCAAGTTTTAGACGGAAAGATGCAAGTAAATGTATTGTCCAGGTTCAGAAGGAGAATGCAGGCGAGACATCATCATAGGCAGTCCCTCGAAGCAAGGATGACTTGCTTCCAAACTAAAAAAAGAGATAAGTTCACAGGTGTTTCAATGAAGGACCTAATATTCCAGATCCCGAACTACATCCTGAAGGGTGGAAGATGTCTGTGCGTGGATTTTTTAATGTGTGGTGACCATTGCACACCAGCACCACACGGGTTTGACAGAGCTAGGTCTTGGTCCAGTGGCAAGGGTTAACCAGGACGACTGGAGACCAGCTCTGCTGCACGGACCTAGCGCGCACACATATCGCAGTGTGGGCTGGCCCGTGCTGCCCCTGGGCCCTCGCCTCTTCTGGACCCCGATCATATCCCTCCATAGTCTCTCGCCGCTCCTGCTGTACCTGCCCATGCTCCAATCACCGACCTGGACCTTGATGTCGTCACTCTTCGCTGCCGTTGCCCTCCTGCACCAGCTCGCTCTGCTCCCTGAAGTGGCATTCCTCCACGCTGCTCCTTTTATTGCCCGTTGTGTAGGCATGCCTGTTCACTGTGTGATGTCTGCAACACTGTTATGCGACATTGAATGTACCCTTGTACTGTACACACCTTACCGGTTCACCAGATGGTGCTGTTGCTGGAGACCCAGGGTTGCCTGCACACGGCAGGTAACCCAGTATAAAAGGGAACTCATAGCTTGTTGTCGGCATTCAGGAGCTGCTAATAAAGGACTGCAGATCTGCTGCTTGTGGTGCTGCAGCCATTTTGATTACATTTTCATACTTGCACCCTTTTATTGCATCTTTAGCTTTAAAGTCCGTGTACCCAAATAGTTGGAACTTCCCCTTTAAATGTTTTTGGTTACCGATCTCCTTTGAGGGAGCCTTCAAATCCGATTGGCTGCTCGATGTTACATGATGCTCCTCCATGTTGACTCGTGGCATGGAGGTGGAAAGATTGGAACACTTCTTTATAGCCAACGACCTGGACGGGGACATACCGGCCTCCTACACAACAGCCCCGACCTGCCGCTGGTGTTCTCATGCAGGTCGGGGCTCCACGCGAGTAGCTAGGAGGCATTGGTCTAGAAATTAGCTGAATCCCATTTTGCAGGCACCAAACGGGCGCCTAAGTGTCCAGAAGTGCACTGCCCACCCGATTGGATCAGGCTCCCCCATAGGCATCCAGGGTGCATGCTGGAAGTATTCAAAGCAGTAATTAAAATATTTAAATAAGGGTCCTACGCTCGTTGTAGGGCCCTTTTTGTGAAATTGGGCTGCCCCACTGCCTGACTCGCTATGTCAGAAAGTCACCCAGCAACTCGTGGCGCTAACAGACAGCAAGGACCCTTCGGCAGTGCTAGTTAAAGGGCTTATTCACTACATACAGGTTAGTTGCTGGTTTGTCCTGTTAGGCTGCTGGTTACTTTCTGGGTTTTTTTAAAACCTATTTCCTCACTTCTGAGAAGGTGGTTTTGCAGCCTTATAAACAGTCGTAATGCAGTCATGGGTGGTCTAGCGCGGCTGCCTTGGGGCGGGAGGACAAGGGGGGGTATCAAGAAGTACAGGAGAGCGGAGTCTAGAGGGAGGGGAAGGTACTGCGCAGAGCACACCCACAGCGGGTCTTTAAGGAGCACTTCACCAACGGAAGAGCAATGCCTCAGGGGCCTCCATTTCATAAAGTACTGCCAGTGGCCATCATCGTGGTCTTTAACCATTATACAACAGAGACAGTGCAGGGGTTGAGAGAGAAGTGGTGGTGAGGGAGAGCTGGGTGTCTTCAGCGTGCAGGTAGAACTTGGCTTTATGCTTCTGGATGATGTCGCCGAGGGGCAGCATGTAGATGAGAAATAGAAGGGGGCTATGGATAAATGTTTGGTGGACACCAGAGGAAGTGTTGGAGCGGGAAGCCATTGCAGGAGATTCTCTGGCCAAGACAGGATAGGTAAGCGTGGAACCAGGCGAGGGTAGTCCCACCCATTCTGGTCAACCGTGTCATAGGCTGCAGGCAGCTTAAGAAGGACGAGGAAAGATAGTTCACCATGGTCACAGTCACATAGGATGGAATTTGTGACTTCGATCAGGGCCGTTCCAGTGCTGTGGCAGGGTCAGAAACCTAATTGGAGGGATTAAACATGAAGTTGCGGGAAAGATGGGCATGGATTTGGGGAGGCCGCAACACATTCAAGGACTTTGAAGAGAAAAGGGGGCAGTAGTTTTCAAGAACAGAGTGATCAAAAGTGGGTCTTCTGTGAGGGGAGATGATGGCAGATTCCAAAGGGAGCAGACCCACAGAGGGAGAACCAATGACAATATCAGATAACGTTGGGACCCGGAGGGGAGTGAGGTGGTCAGCACTTTAGTGGGAATAGGGTCAAGAGAGCAGGTCGGTCGGTCTCATGGATAAGATGAGCTCGGAGAGGGCACGAGGGGAGATCAGAGAGAAACTGGAGAAAGATGCAGATAGAGGTCTTGGGGAGGGGTGGTGGGCTAAGGGAAGGGAAGTGGCAGATGCAGATGAATGGATGGTCTCAATCTTAGTGCCAAATAAATCCATGAACTTCTCACACTTGTTGTTGGAGGTGAGGGTGAAGAAGGCAGGCGAGGAAGGTTTAAGATAGTTTGAAGTGGAGAAGAGAAACCGGGGTTATCTTTGCATTTCAAGATGATCCTGGAATAATGAGAAGTTTCAGCAAAGAGCATGGGTTCCATGGTTTATGCTTTTGGAGATAATTGCAGGGTGACTTGGACAGGTTGGGTGAGTGGGCAAATGCATGGCAGATGCAGTATAATGTGGATAAATGTGAGGTTATCCACTTTGGTGGCAGAAACATGAGGCAGAGTATTATCTGAATGGTGGCAGATTAGGAAAAGGGGAGGTGCAACAAGACCTGTGTGTCATGGTTCATCAGTCATTGAAAGCTGGCATGCAGGTACAGCAGGCGGTGAAGAAGGCAAATGGTATGTTGGCCTTCATAGCTAGGGGATTTGAGTATAGGAGCAGGGAGGTCTTACTGCAGTTGTACAGGGCCTTGGTGAGGCCTCACCTGGAATATTGTGTTCAGTTTTGGTCTCTTAATCTGAGGAAGGATGTTCTTGCTATTGAGGGAGTGCAGCGAAGGTTCACCAGACTGATTCCAGGGATGGCTGGACTGACATTTGAGGAGAGACTGGATCAACTGGGCCTTTATACACTGGAGTTTAGATGGAGAGGGGATCTCATAGAAACGCATAAGATTCTGACGGGACAGGACAGGTTAGATGCGGGAAGAATGTTCCCGATGTTGGGGAAGTCCAGAACCAGGGGATATAGTCTTAGAATAAGGGGTAGGCCATTTAGGACTGAGATGAGGAGAAACTTCTTCACTCATGGAGTTGTTAACCTGTGGAATTCCCTACGGCAGAAAGTTGTTGATGTCAATTCATTGGATATATTCAAGAGGGAGTTAGATATAGCCCTTACGGCTAAAGAGATCAAGGGGTATGGAGAGAAAGTGGGAAAGGGGTACGGAGGTGAATGATCAACCATGATCATATTGAATGGCCGACTCCTGCACCTATTTTCTATGTTTCTATACAAATGGCTGCAGCAGCGCAGAACCTCACTACAACTCTTTTGCAAAAAAGCATGGTGGACAAGACGACCAAGAAAGACATGTCGGTGACCTTGGCACTGTGGAGGCGAATGGAAATTATGTGGTTATCTTTGAAATGAAGACTAAACTGCTCCATCCATAAACGTTTAGGTCCATGTCCCTTGGAATTTTGGGAGTGATGATGGGGCTGTAGCAGGGTGGGAGAGAAGATGTTCCTGGAGACAGGTTGAAATCACCTGAATCAGAAGGTTGTGTGGAGCCCCACTTCAGAGACTTGAGCCCATATTCTAGATTGACACTCCAGTGCAGTACTGAGGGAGTGTTTCACTGCCAGAGGTGTTGTGTTTCAGCGAAGATGTTAAACCATGATCTCATTTGCCCTCTCAGGTGGATGTAAACAATCCCATGGCACAAGAGCAGGGAAGTTTGCATAGTGCATTGGTCAATATTTATTCCTCACCCAACATCACAAACACATTACCTGGTTGTTCATCACACTGCTGTTTGTGGGACCTTGCAATGTGAAAATTAGCAACATTACAACGGTGCTTGCAGCTTGAAAGTATTTCATTGGCTGTAAAATGCTTGAAGACATCCTGAGGTCATGAAAGGCTTTATAGGAATAGGAGTTGGCCGTTCAGCCCCTCGAGCCTGTTCTGCCATTCAATTAGATCATGGCTGATATGTATCTCAATCCCATTTATATACCGTTGACCTATAGCCCTTGATACACTTACCCAACACTCGACCCAACATCCACAGCCTTTGCAAGGTGGAGACACAAAAAAAGTACCAGCGTTTTAGTCTTTGCATGAATGCAAGCAAGTTGAAGTACATTGAATACAAGTTGTACATCAAAAGACAGTGTACATTCACTCATCCATCGTGGGTGCAACTATTTCTGGGTCTGTGGAAGTCCAGTTCCCTCAGCTGATCTTCTCCCCAAACTGTTGACGGATCTTGAGAAGATGCATTTACCAACCCCTTGCGTTGCTGGCACCTGCTCACCTACCTTGCTGCAGACACAGAGGCATCATGTTCCCAGAGGGCAGAGATTGATGAGGCCACCTTCTTCCAGGCCAAAGTTGATCACCCTGTGGGTTCAACACCTAATGACTATTTTCTCTGAAAGCGCCTTAGGATGTTTTACGACGTTAAAGGCGCTATATAAATGCAAGTCGTTATACCTTCAACTTGGCCTTCAGGACTTAGTTTCTAAGCAATACACATTTCCTTTGAATCAACAGAAGAAAAAGTTAAGCAGAATCCTGTACAAGGGTCAAGTCTTAAGTTAAGAAGGGAGCCACAGCTCCCTTGGTAGAGCACAGCCCAATGTCCCAGATACAATCCCTGCTCTGTAACTGATCAGTCAGGGTGGCGGTAGGGACAGTCCAATTAGGTTCAGTGTCCCTGCTCTTTATCAGTAATCCCGAGCTTCCCCTCACAAAGCACGAGGCTGGGCTCAGGTGCCCCAAGGATGAATATGCAGTAGGCCCTCGTCATCGAGGATCATGCAGGAAGCATTAGTCACCTGAGTGGATGTACTGAAGGTGCATTAACAGGTCCAGGCAGCGGACGGTCGTTCAGCCCGACTGTCTGCCTCTCTTCCACAGCTACGTTCGCGCCAGGGTGTCTCTGCAGATGGAACACGCGGTGTCCACCGGTACGCTCACAGCCTTCCATGAGAGGTGGGCGCCGGAGGGACTGGATTGCATCATCACCCCCAGGAACGGAATTTTAATTTAATTTGGCAAAGTTCCCAGTTCATTTGTAAATTTGTGGGTTCTAGTGCCCTTAACAAAAAGAGGCACATGATTTAAAGTTATATTAAAATAGTTGTAGTAAAGGTGCCCTTAAAATTGCTCCCAAGCAAGAGTCAGGTGCTTTTGGGGAAGCAGTAAAGAGGTGTCAGCGGGCAGTCAGTGGTAGCACTCTTGTCTAAGTCAGAAAGTTGTGGGTTCAAGCCCCACTCCAGAGACTTAACCACATAAGGCCAGCACAGAACTGAGGGAGTTCTGCATCATCAGCGGTGCCGCCTTTCGGACTAGACGTTCAGGTGGATGAAAAAGATCCCATGGCATGATTTGGAAGAGCAGAGTTCTCCCTGATGTTCTGACCAATGGTTATATCTCAACCAACATCACCAACACAGATTGTCTGGTCATTTGTCGCATTGCTGTTTGTGTTACACTTCAAAAGTACTTCATTGGCTGTAAAGCACTTTGGGATGAGCTGAGATCGTAAGAGGTGCTATATAAATGCAAGTCAGTCTTTCTTTATAAAGAGGGGTGAAAAACATACCAATAATGACACAAACACAGGGATGGACTTTGTGATTTCGTAATCTTTATTCGTTTTGATTTCCTGTAATAAAAATATTTCAGCTGAATTCTGTACAAGGCCTAATATTCTTTTTACAGTTTCCTCTCTGTGCTCCTGAATTACAACAAAATGCACAAAAAAAGATGGCGCTGCCTCTGACCAGGCAAACACACACATCAGCACCGCTTCCTGCTCGGGTTTTATTCGCACACTGACGAGCTTTCAATAATTCTCTTTTTATAATATATAAATATATATTAAAAAAAGAGAGGTATTTAAAATATCATTCATGAGAAGACATTCACTGGTACAGGTGTACTGCCACCAACAGTCCACATTAGGGCTGGGCTGCAGCACAAGTTACACTGCACCTCTCCACCAGATCCAGCAAGAACAAATGGGAAAATAACACAAGATTGTTTCTTTTAAAAAACGAGCAGCGTCCGAGACATCGTTTGCCCCAGTGCCACTGGGGCGACCGGCATTCCGTGTACTCTAGTGCCACTTAGTGGCAGAAACTTGGTACAACCAGTTCACTCAAAAGGCGGCAGATACTGTCAGAGGGGAGAGAGGCAGAGGATTAAAAATGTAAACCGTTGTTATTAACGGGGTGTTCCCGCATTCTTCCTGAAGGGTTATTTCAGTAGCACGATTACCCTCACCCTTGCAAGCGCACAGACAACGACGACGGTATGTCAATGAGACTTAACACACGGCTTTGAATCTGGTCCACAACCGCTGTTCACAAGAGTAATTTGAAGCATGCCTGCAGCAAGGTTGGTTAGTGCTGTACTCAACCTGCTCAGGGTAAGAGCATCCAGATCAATGATGACGATTGCAAGCTCATTTATTATGGTGTTAAGATGTAGAGTTAGATACAGAGTAAAGCTCCCTCTACACTGTCCCATCAAACACTCCCAGGGCAGGTACAGCACGGGTTAGATACAGAGTAAAGCTCCCTCTATACGGTCCCAAAGTGCCTCAGCACCAACCCCGAGGCATGTCCTACTTTCAACAGCCTGGAGCCTTGCAATCAGGTCCTTGAAGCCCAGACACTTCAATCCCAGTTGCTTTTCTGTTTCTGATTTTCTGGTTTGTCCTGTTGGAATTTCGTGGGCCTGCAGATTTGGTAAGGACCGCTTTAAGCGCTGGTGGACAATTCATAAATCAGAATACCCAGATTCTGTGCAAATGAATGATTTAAATTAAACACATTTAAACCTTGTAGCCCAAGGCTCTGTGGTGTAGAATGCTGACACCTACCCTACTAGGACATTTTCCACATCAGCCATTCTGTGGCCACTTGAGCAAGACCACTGCTCGTGCCTCATGGGCCCATCCCCACCAGCAGAAAGGTGGATACTGCCCAAAAAATCACTTTGCACAGGATTCTGACAGCCAGCAGACAGGAGGGAGGACTTTCAACTCCACCTCGGTTGCATTTGAATTCAGGTCTCAGATGAAAGGTCAGTTTGTAATCCAGTCAGTTCCCCAGAATACATGATTTATTTTTAATATACAGAAGGAACAGATGTCAAGCACTAGGTCCAGAGATATGTATGGTCCTTACTCGAACCTATTAAGCCATGTAGGCTAATCTGCAACAGGATTGGACAGGCCTCAATATTCTACCCCCTTCTAAATCATTATTTGCACACAATACTCGGTTACTATAGCAACTGGCAGTCCAGTAGATTACCGTCTTTCACTGCTTAGAATGGCACCAAGACTTCATCTCCGCTCTGTTTCTAGATGGTAGGAGGTGAGGGGAAACCTCTTAAAGAGACGAGGGGTGGAATCTAAAAACTACGGTCATTTTGTCGAGCTTTCAGGGACTTGGTTGCAGTCTTGGCTGTTGTAAACCACAGCTAAAGTCTTTATCCAGAAGACAGCAAGTGGAACAGGACTGGCAGAAAATGAAATGTGCTTAAAAAAACATCCAGGGTATAATGTCACCCTCTTCTGATTTATCGCAATGTGAATCAATTCACAATTATCACCAGCAATGATCGGTCACTCAAATCACTGCGTTGCGGGGTATATATTATCTTAGAGCTGTGCATTACAATCCCTTGGGGAAACGTCATCTCTATAGTATTGACTGCCTATGCCTGTTGTAAGGTTAGTGATGTCTCCGCAAGATCCTACAAATCCCTTGGGAGGACAGACACACCAACATTAGCGTCCTTGTCCAGGCCAACATCCCCAGCATTGAAGCACTGACCACGCTCGATTAGCTCCGCTGGGCAGGCCACATTGTCCGCATGCCAGACACGAGACTCCCAAAGCAAGCGCTCTACTTGGAACTCCTTCATGGCAAACGAACCAAAGGTGGGCAGAAGAAACGTTACAAGGACGCCCTCAAAGCCTCCCTGATAAAGTGCGACACCCCCCTCCCCCCCCCCTGCCGACTCCTGGGAGTCCCTGGCCAAAGACCGCCCTAAGTGGAGGAAGTACATCCGGGAGGGCGCCGAGCACCTCAAGTCTCATCGCCAAGAGCATGCAGAAATCAAACACAGGCAGCGGAAAGAGCGTGCGGCAAACCAGTCCCACCCACCCTTTCCCTCAACAACTATCTGTTCCACCTGTGACAGGGACTGTGGTTCTCATATTGGACTGTTCAGCCACCCAAGGATTCATGTTAAGAGTGGAAGCAAGTCTTCCTCGATTCTGAGGGACTGCCTATCATGATGATGTGCATTACAATCCCTTGGGGAAACTACACTCTCTTGCATTGACTGCCCATTCCTGTTGTAAGGTTAATGAGATATAAAGCCTGGTGCAGGTTGGAGCACAGACATTTCACTCCTGGAACTAAATTCAGTCCAGACTGATGGGATGAAGGTCTGCTCCCTTTGCATGAAGTTGAGCTGGTGGTTCAAACCCGGGTTCCCTGTAAAAGGGGCAACGAATCAGCATTGTCATTCAGATGACCGAGATAGGAATGTCACAATGACCCCGTACTGCACCAGAGTGCCTTTTGTGATGTTGGGGCGATATGGAAGATGGTTCATACTGGAGTTTTTGGCTGTGAAATTTTGGCCTTGCCGGGTCCGTATGGAGTGCACACGGACCCAAACAGGCCTCGCAAAAGCCGGTTTTCAGCTTGCAATGTGCATGAACCAAAAACTGGCTTTTCCGATCCGTCAAGATTTCTCTCGACAGATCCTCCGCATCCCCGGGAAAAGTACATCCGCGCAGGTGAGATTGGGCTATTTGCCTATTTCTTGCCCAGCGAATGTCCTTAAAACTTTTATGCCTGGTAAAAGCACGCGCGTAGCCTACTTTTACCAGCGTAAGAGTTTTAAAACACATAAAAAACAAAA
The DNA here is from genome assembly GCF_044704955.1 of Pristiophorus japonicus. Lineage (NCBI taxonomy): Eukaryota > Metazoa > Chordata > Chondrichthyes > Pristiophoridae > Pristiophorus > Pristiophorus japonicus. The sequence goes on from NC_091988.1 coordinate 101,005,364, forward strand.
TTTAAACACATTTTTAGAGTGGGGGCCCTGTCCATTAAAGTAAGTTTATTTTGGACCCTATTAAAAAACATAAAAAAGAAATCCAAAAAGTATATATTTTTTAATAAAATATTTGATTAACTTTCATTTCAATTGGTTTTGGAATTGGTGCATTTCTATTTGTTTGTTGTATTGCGTTTGGGTGTTTTTTCTCATTGATAGTAATAGAAACTCAGAGTTCGAGTTTCCTGTTGCTATCGATGAGAATACTGTAGTGATTGGTTGGTCCAGGTCCACGTGACTCTAGCTCCAGCATCTCCATGCGAACCTCGGGGACGGGGACGCGCGGGAAAAGGCGACCTCCCACCACAATCCAAGGCGCCTCCGGGACCACCAGGTATATTCAGGAAAAACATTTTGGGTCGGAGGCGTTCGTCCGAAGGGAACCTCCGACCGAAATTTCAGGACCATTATTGGTGTTTCTCTCACATTTAACACATGACTTGCAATGCTTCCTGTACCTTGTTCAGCACAAGAGCCCAACACAAATGTATGATGACAAGGCACAGAGCTTCCCTGTCACTGCCCTGTCCTGGGGGTGGGGGGGCGGGGGGCGGGGGTCGGCACAAGGTGACCCTGTCCCTGGCTGGGCTGGTGGCCAAGTCACGGGCTGTTTGCAATTTTTTTTGTTCTTTCCACATGGTCAGTATTTCTTCTTTATATCTGCAAAATACTCAGTGGAGTTAGGACAATGAGCAAGGAATGAGTGGAGTATGTGTATATCTTGATTTGAAGTAAGTGTGTGTGTGTGTGTGTGTATCAGAGTGCACGTGTGCATATGTATACGTATGTGCATGTGTGTATTTTTAAAAACCAATTTTGAGAATGTGTCCAGCCAGAATTTTCCAGCTGTGTAGACAATACGTTAGTTCCAACAGTCGTGTAAACTGAGTTCTAAACTTTCATTCAGGAGTGGCCATTCACTAACCCCTCCCAGACAGATACACCTTCACTCTCCAGCAAGGACGTAGCACGATCTGGAAAACCTACGATTAAGTTTAACCCACCCACTCAGCCGAGGTGTCTCAGACAACCAGGTAATATACGCCACGTTTTTCTCTCTCTCTACAGGAAAGTAGGGGAGGGAGGAGGAGGACGGGGAAAGAGACTAAAACTGGATCAAATTAAAACAAAAAGGAATAGAAACTAGGATTGCCGACATTCCTCGGTGCGTATCTTGATTGTCGATGCAGGTTGAATCTTGGCGAGGGTGTGCCTGAGCCGAGGGAAATACCGGGACACAATTGCTATTCGACTCCTCACTTGGAAGTTTGATTGAAGCCGATCATTTATTGGCACATTCGCTGCCTCTCAGGATCCTGACTAATTTATCAACACTTATTGTACCCAGGAGGCCATGGTAACTAACAAACTATACTCTGTAACCCAGACCGAGGGTCCCGAATGTTGACACACGAGCAGTGACGGGATACAGTGAGCAGGGCGGAGCTCGGTCTGAAGGCTTTACCCAGCGACATTATAGATGGAAAATTACCCGCCTGTCTCTTCATTATGACCCATCTCGATATATGGTTCTCTTTATAAACCTTCCACTCCTTTTTTTATATATATTTATAGATATATATACACACACGCACACACACATATAAACAAATGTCTCCTAGAAAATCGATTAAAAAAAGAAACCAGGGTTGTCCGTTTTGAAATGCAGTGTCTGTGTCCCGTGAAGCTGATCGGGAAGCGAGGGGTGGACCCCTCACAACCTCGCCGCCACTGAGGCAAGATTGTTCCACAACTCCACAGCCTGCGGGAGCCGACTAGTCTTTGTAGCTTCACACAACTCGACAGGAAAGTTACAACCAGATTGATAATTTTTTTTGCTTCTCTCTCTCTCTCTTCCCCCGTGTGTGTATCAGGGTTGAACTCACAGACCCTGAAGTACAACGTTTATTGCTCTTGCTATGCTCTGCTGCCCCCCCGCCGAGGGGGGCATTCCTCACGCCAGGGTCCATCGATTCAGCTGACGGCGTCATTCATTCAGGGACAGGATGATGTCATCTTCCAGGTCGGAGTTATCTGTGGAATCCGCTGGATTGGGAAAACGGGTCAGTTAGTAACCATTACAGCAGGGATCTTTCATCACAACGGATTCGGAGCAACGTGGACATTTAGTTACAAGTGAAGTTTCACTCGATCAGGACTTAACACAGTCGTATGTACAGTCGACACCTCAAGTCGCTGGAGCGATACCACCAACGACATCTCCGCAAGATCCTACAAATCCACTGGGAGGACAGACGCACCAACATCAGCTTCCTTCCAAAGCAAGTGCCCTACTCGGAACTCCTTCACGGCAAACGAGCCAAAGGTGGGCAGAGGAAACGTCACAAGGACACCCTCAAAGCCTCCCTGATAAAGTGCAATATACCCACTGACACCTGGGAGTCCCTGACCAAAGACCGCCGCCCTAAGTGGAGGAAGTACATCCGGGAGGGCGCTGAGCAACTCGAGTCTCATTGCCGAGAGCATACAGAAACCAAGCGCAGGCAGCGGAAGGAGCGTGCAGCAAGCAAGACTCCCCACCCCTTTCCTTCAACCACGATCTGTCCCACCTGTGACAGGGACTGTAATTCCCGTATTGGACTGTTCAGTCACCTGAGAACTCACTTTGAGTGGAAGCAAGTCTTCCTCGATTCAGAGGGACTGCCTATGATGATGATGATTTCTTGCTGCACAAATTTCCGACCCTTTCCCTCCCCATCTCCTGAAGCCACCGACGAGTGGGAATAGTTGTCCACGAGTGCCAGGATGTAGCTGAGGTGCTACGATAAGACCCACAGACTCGACATTCTAATGCTCTCCTGGCCAGTCTCCCAGCTTCCACCTGCCGTAACCTTCAGTACACGCAAAAATCTCACACCCGTATCCTAATTTGCACCCAGTCCCGTTCACCAATCACCGCCCCCCGCCCGTGCTTGCGACCACCTAGTCGACGAACACTGTGAATGATAAATTTCCATCTCTCCACGCTCGCGTCCCTCCCTTTCTCTAACTTCCGACCTCAGCACCGGGCAGAAGTGACAGCCAAGATTATGTACCCAAGACTTTGGCGTGGGACTTTTGACTCAGAGGCGAGAGTGCAGTATTAAGCCAAGGCTGACATTTCATTAATAACCAAAGAACTGTACTCAAAGAATATTGAGATGAAGAAAATTAGTGCTTTCAACGTGGTGCTTAATCACACCCCAACCTACATACCTCGCAACATTTATTTCAAACTCGGTGATTCGCACTTTAATAAACAGTTGTTGATCAGCGAGACTCCAACTGGATTAAGTGAGACTGAACAGTTCCTACTGAGCATGCCTGCTTTCAGTGAGCATTGACCAGCGGGGGAGATCTTCAAACAACACAACATGCACTGCCATTGGGCTAGTGAAACATTCCAAGGGAGGGTAGGGGCATTGGATACGGAGTAGAAACTGGGAGAGGAATTGAGGCGACCGGAGACATGATTTACAGGAGACTTTTGAAGGCGTGGAGAGAAGTTGCAAAGTGGAGGGGTTAAGGAGGAGAATGCCAGGGCACAGGGTGTGATGGTTGAAGGCATCGCCATCAGTGACGGACTGGGGGTGGGGAAAGAAAATGCTCGAGGTGGGTCGGTGTTTCAAGTCATCACGAAGATAAGTTGGGGTGAGGGAGATACAGCTGTAGTACTTTATGCTGAAGTTACACACTTTCTCATGAATCTTCATAGATGGGGACTGCGTGGTGCATTCCAGCAATGTGATCTGTAGCAGAGGGGCTTCGAGAGCTTGCAAGATATGGTATCACACCTGTTGTATAGTGTTAACATAAATGGCCCATGGTATTGGTATAGCAGCGTATAGGTTGCGTGTTCAAATCCCAGCATCGCAAGTTGTGAATCACCAATAAATCAGGTGATCTGTGGGCTGGCACCAGAACATGAAAACTGTTGCATTGTCATAAAACCACAACTGGTTCACCAATATCCTGCTGGGAAGGAACCCGCTACTCCTGGCTTACATAGCCTTATCTGCTGTGAGTGATGCATCCACTGACTCCCCAAAGTTTCCCCATCATCTACCTACAAGTCTCAAGTCAGGAGTGCGATGGAATACTCTCCACTTGCCTGGATGAGTGCAGCTCCAACAACACTCAAGAAGCTCGACACCATCCAGGACAAAGCAGCTGCTTGATTGGCACTTCACCCACAAGCCTAAAACATCCACTCCCTGCACCACAGGTGCAATATCCACAGAATAGACTGCAGCTACTCGCCAAGGCTTCTTTGGCAGCACCTCCCAAATCTGTGACCTCCTCATCATCAGAGGCAGTCCCTCGAAATCAAGGAAAACTTGCTTCCTCTCCAAAAGTGAGTTCTCAGGTGACTATACAGTCCAATACACAGGTGGGACAGACAGTGGATGAAGGAAAGGGTGGGTGGGGAGTCTGATTTGCCGCACGCTCCTTCCGCTGCCTGCGCTTGCTTTCTGCATGCTCTCGGCGATGAGACTCGAGGTGCTCAGCGCCCTCCCGGATGCTCTTCCTCCACTTAGGGCGGTCTTTGGCCAGGGACTCCCAGGTGTCAATGGGGATGTTGCACTTTATCAAGGAGGCTCGGAAGGTGTCCTTGAAACGTTTCCTCTGTCCACCTGGGACTTGCTTGCCGTGTAGGAGTTCTGAGTAGAGTGCTTGCTTTGGGAGTCTTGTGTCGGGCATGTGAACAATGTGGCCCGCCCAACGGAGCTGGTCGAGTGTGGTCAGTGCTTCGATGCTGGGGATGTTGGCCTGATTGAGAACACTAACATTGATGCGTCTGTTCTCCCAGGGGATTTGGTGGTATTTCTCCAGCGATCTACTGTATATGGTCTACGTCTCAGCCACACGGGAGGACGGGTATCACTCCAGCCTTGTAGACCATATAAGCTTGGTGCCAGATTTGAGGGCCTGGTCTTCGAACACTCTCTCCCTCAGGTGGCCAAACCTAGAAGGACACCGTCCAGACTTGGACATACAATTGCCATTCCATCATCATCGCTGGCTCAAAATCCTGGAACCCTCTACCCAACAGCATCGTGGGAGCACCTTCACCACTTGGACTGCAGCGGTTCAAGAAGGCAGACTACCACCATCTTCTCAAGAGCAACTCGGGATGGGCATGAATACCAGCCTTGCCAGCAACGTCCGCATCCTTGGAATGAATAAAAGTTTATACCACTTAATTAACTCTTCATGATCTCAAGTGGTCTTGCTTGTCTGCCAAGCTACTTGGTTGTACAGGGTACAAGCTAATCGAGAAGGTAGCCCACCACTGCCTTCTCAGGGCAACTAGGATGGGCAATAAATGTGGCCTTGCCTCGCTCACATCCCGAGAACCAACAATAAAACAGGTTTCAGATCATTTATGTCTGTGCATTAGCCTTACCGCTGGCTGAAACTCCTGCTAAATCTAAGACTAAACTCCTTTTAAAAGACACAAAAAAGGAAGACTCCTTCTCATTTTGATCCCCTCCCTCTCTCCAGTCTCCACACTATCTGCAGTTGAGAATGTGCTCACAGCTCTTTGCCAATACTGTGCATATTTAAATTGTTCGTGGCTGCACTGCCGTAAATAGCAGAATTTTCTACATTGTGAACAAGCTAATGGTTTGTCCATTGTGAATGTCTGAAACAGTTTATCAGGTGATTCCTAGTAGACACATTCATTACTGCTTACTGCATAGTACAAATATAGTTAACCTTCAAGTACATGTGTACATTCAAATTGTTAACTGTGGCTTTCGTCTTTACAAATTGTTACACTGTCTGGGGCCTCAACTTCAAAAAGAGCTAAAAGAGGGACACTGAGAAAGCTCTATACTTCTGATGAATTCTGTTGTTTGACAGGTTGTTCACTTTTAGCATTTGCTCAAGGAAATCATTTCAATTTACATCGTGTCAGCAATGAAAGTGACAAAATGACTGAGCTTGTTTGGCCTGTAACCAAAACGGAAACGCTTGAAGTGCTTACGTCGAATAATTGACCCAGTATACTTTACTCAGTATTGTTCTATTAATAAAATTACTCCCACTGATCTCTGGCAATCACATGACAACTAAATCGGAGCTCTGCTTGATCCGGGGTATCCTCTGCTGATTTATTTCCCGCTTTACAATTTGAAAAGAGATCCAGTACCAGGCTGGCTGTCATCTTACCCCTCAGTCTGGCGCACTGTCCCATACTCATCTGCTCCAAATGCTCCCATTCTCCCTCCGAAATGCCTTCAGGGGCTGGGTGCTCCCAATCCTTGCCACTTCTCCTGCCTAGCGCCCCTTCCAGACCCCAGCCTTCCCCTCTTCGCTTCCAGCCTCCATACTGAACAGAGGTTTTGCACGATCCACTCCCAATCTGCATTGAGTTAGCAGGCCTCAGTTGGGGGTCAATAGGGGAGCACCAATTAGCTTCATTGTCCCTGGAGCTACCAATCCCTGTACCTGATTGCTACCCAATGACCATATTCAAAAAGTATGTGTATGTGGGGGAAAATGACAGGAACAGGGACACTACAAAGCCTCTCCAACTGTTATCAGCATTCAATGTCTAGGTGCAAACGGGAAGAATGGACACTTGGTAGCAAAAGAAGCAGCCATTCAACACACGTTGTAGAGTCAGCAATTTGACAGCCGGGGCAGAGACTTCCGCAGCCACTTTCTGAGACAAAGCCTCAATGGGCAAGGGGATGAAGAGGCTTCCTTGGCCTACACCTTCCTGGTGCTTTCTGGAAGAGGGCTGTTGTTGGTTGGTTAGGTGACTTCCAGCAATGCCTTAGCACTGGAATCAACCTCGATGTACCCAGTTTCAGAAGCCAAGATGGCCACTTCGGAAAGCTCCATGGCACAGGTCGAAACAACATAAACCACATGCCCGGCACTTTAATTATCGGGGCGAGCACCAGGGGGAAACCAGTGCCCGGGTGCTGATTGGACAGATATAGGATTCCACCAAGTAAGCAGGAAGTCAATGAACAGCAACACTGCAACTGCTTGTGGCCAATGATAACATAATAGCAGGAGTAGGCCATATGGCCCCTCGAGCCTGCTCCGCCATTTAAATCGATCATGGCTGATCCAATCATTGACTCAGCTCCAATTCCCTGCCTGCTCCCCGTAACCCCTCATTCCCTGATCGGTTAAGAAACTGTCTATCTCTGTCTTAAATGTATTCAACGTCCCAGCTTCCACAGCTCTCTGAGGCAGAGAATTCCACAGATTTACATTCCTCCGAGAGAAGTAGTTCCTCCTCATCTCTGTTTTAAATGGGCGGCCCCTTATTCTAAGGTTATGCCCCCTAGTTCTAGTCTCCCCGATCCGTAGAAACATCCTCTCTGCATCCACCTCGTCAAGCCCCCTCATAATTTTATACGTTTCGGTAAGATCACCTCATTCTTCTGAATTCCAATGAGTAGAGGCCCAACCTGCTCAACCTTTACTCATAAATCAACCCCCTCATCTCTGGAATCAATCTAGTGAACCTTCTTTGAATTGTCTCCAAAGCAAATATATCCTTTCTTAAATATGGAAATCCAAACTGTACGCAGTATTCCAGGTGTGGCCTCACTATTACCTTGTATAACTGTATCAAGATTGCCCTGCTTTTATACTCCATCCTCTTTGCAATAAAGGCCAAGATTCCATTGCCCTTCCTGATCACTTGCTGTACCTGCATACTAACCTTTTGTGTTTCATGCACCAGGACCTTCGGGTCCCGTTGTACTGCAGCACTTTGCAATCTTTCTCCATTTAAATAATAACTTGCTCTTTGATTTTTTTCTCCAAAGTGCATAACCTCACACTTTCCAACATTATTACTCCACCTGCCAAATTTTTGCCCACTCACTTAGCCTGCCTATTGTCCTTTTGCAGGTGTTTTGTGTTTTCCTCACAATTTGCTTTTCCTCCCATCTTTGTATCGTCAGCAAACTTGGCTATGTTACACTCTGTCCCTTCTTCCAAGTCGTTAATATAGATTGTAAATAGTTGGGGTCCCAGCACTGATCCCTGCGACACCCCACTAGTTACTGATTGCCAACCAGAGAATGAACCATTTATCCCGACTCTCTGTTTTCTGTTAGTTAGCCAATCCTGTATTCATGCTAATATATTAGCCCCAACCCTGTGAACTTTTATCTTGTGCAGTAACCTTTTACGTGGCACCTTGTCAAATGGCTTCTAGAAGTCCAAATACACCACATCCACTGGTTCCCCTTTATCCACCCTGTTCGTTACATCCTCAAAGAATTGCAGCAAATTTGTCAAACATGACTTCCCCTTCATAAATCCATGCTGACTTTGCCTGACTGCATTATGCTTTTCCAAATGTCCTGCTAATGTTTCTTTAATAATGGACTCCAACATTTTCCCAACCACAGATGTTAGGCTAACTGATCTAAAGTTTCCTGCATTTTGTCTGCCTCCTGTTTTAAATATGGGCATTACATTTGCAGTTTTCCAATCTGCTGGGACCTCCCCAGAATCCAGGGAATTTTGGTAAATTACAACCAAAGCATCCACTATCTCTGCCACTACTTCTCATGACCCTAGGATGCAAGCCATCAGGTCCAGGGGATTTATCCGCCTTTAGTCCCATTATCTTACTGAGTACCACCTCCCTAGTGATTGTGATTGTGCTAAGTTCATTCCCCCCTATAGCCCCTTGACTATCCACTGTTGGAATATTGTTAGTGTCCTCTACTGTAAAGACTGATACAAAATATTTGTTCAGAGTTTCTGCCATCTCCATGTTCCCCATCACTAATTCCCCAGTCTCGCCCTTTAGCCACTCTTTTCCTTTTTATCTACCTGTAGAAACTCTTGCTACCTGTTTTTATATTTCGTGCTAGTTGACTTTCATAGTCTATCTTCCCTTTCTTAATTAATTTTTCGTGTCATTCTTTGCTGACTTTTAAAAGCTTCCCAATCTTCTGTCCTCCCACTAGTTTTGGCCACTTTGTATGCCCTTGTTTTTAAATTGGATACAATCCTTTGTTTCTTTAGTTAGCCACAGATGGCTATCTTTTCTTTTACACCCTTTCCTCCTCACTAGAATATATTTTTCTTGAGAGTTATAAAATATCTTCTGAAATATACACTACTGTTTATCAACCATCCTACACTTTAATCTATTTTCCAAGTCCACTTTAGCCACCTCTGCCCTCATACCTTTGTAATCTCTTATTTAAGCTTAGTACGCTGGTTTGAGATCAAACTTTCTCGCCCTCCATCTGAATTTGAAATTCAACCATGCTTAGGTCACTCATTCCAAGGGAATCTTTTACTCGGAGATTGTTTATTAATCCTGTCTCATTACACAGGACTAGATCTAAGATAGCCTGCCCCCTGGTTGGTTCCGTTACATTCTGCTCAAGGAACCCGTCCCTTATGCACTCTATGAGCTCTTCCTCAAGGCTACCCTGACCAATTTGATTTGTCCAATCAGGTTAAAATCACCCATGATTATTGCTGTTACCTTTTTACAAGCCTCTATTTCTTGCTACTTGGAAGTCACTGGTGGGCGTAGTCTATAGGCCCCCTAATATTGCTACTGTTAGGGGGCCTATAGACTACACCCACCAGTGACTTTTCCCCCTCATTATCCCTTATCTCCACCCAAACTGTTTCAACATCCTGATCATTTGAGCCAATATCGCCTCTCGCTATTGCAGTGATTCAATCCTTTATCAACAGAGCTACTCCACCTCCTTTTTCTTTCTGTCTGTCCTTCCGAATTATGAAGTACCCCTGAATGTTTAGTTTCCAGTCTTGGTCACCTTGCAACCACGTCTCTGTTATGGCTACCAGATCATAACCATTTGTGCGAACAGCACATCTAATTTGTTACGAATGCTGCGTGCATTCAGATAGAGCTTTTAAATGTGTTTTCTTACCATTTTCTCCAACTCTGGCTCCAGTTTCTGATACACTTATGTTTATAGATCCTGTCCCTTCCTGTCACGCTCTGGTTTTCGTTTCCCCCAATGCTCTATTACCTTCACCTTGTTCTTTGAATTTTTAGGTTTCTGCTCACCTGAACCCTCTCCCCACCCTGCCCCCCCCCGACTAATTCATTTCAAGCTCTCTCTGCAGCCCTAGTTATTCGGTTCGCCAGGACTGTAGCCCCAGCATGCTCCAAGTGGAGTCCGTCCCGACGGAACAGCTCCCTCTTAAGTCCAGTACTGGTGCCAGTGTCCCACGAACCAAAACCCATTTCTCCCACACCTTTGAGCTACGAGTTTACCTCTCTGATCTTATTTAACCTATGTAAATTTGCTCGTGGCTCAGGTAGCAATCCAGATTACGTTTGTGTTTCTGCTTTTTAATTTGGCCCCTAGCTGCTCATAAACCCTTAGCAGAACCTTCTTGTCTGTTCTATCTGTCGCTGGTACCCATGTGGATCACAACAACTGGATCTACCCCCTCCCACTCCAAGTTCCTCTCAATATTGGAACTAGCTGTGCAGCACTCAGAAGGCACCGATGAAACTAGTGCAGGCAGGGGGGGATAATTCCTTAACTCTACAGCATTACCTCAGTTATAGAAAGAAAAATACCGGGCCTCATTTCTGATCAGACCTAATTTGGGATATACCAATTATAGGGTGTTTTACATAGGCAATACGGCACAGAAACAGGCCATTCAGCCTATGCTGGCGTTTATGCTCCACTCGAGCCTCCTCGCATTTTTCTTCATCTAAATCTATCAGCATAACCCTCTATTCCCTTCTTCCTCATATGCTTGTCCAGCCTCCCCTTAAATGCATCTGACTATTCACTTCAATCACTCTCTGTGGTAGCGGGTTCCACATTCTCACCACTCTCTGGGTAAGTAAGTTTTTTCTAAATGCCCTACTGGATTACTTGGTGACTATCTTATATTGATGGCCTCCAGTTATGCTCTTCCCAACAAGTGGAAACATTCTCTCTGTATCCACTATCAAAACCTTTCATAAATTTTAAATAACCCCAATTAAGTCACCCCTCAGCCTTCTTTTTTCAAGAGAAAAGAGACCCAGCCTGTTCATCCTTTCCTGATGTGTACCCTCGCATTTTTGGTATCATCCTTGTAAATCTTCTCTGCACCCTCTCCAATGCATCTATATCCTTTTTATAATATGGCGACCAGAACTGTACACAGTACTTTAAGTGTGGTATAACCAAGGTTCGATTCAGGTTTAGCATAACTTCCCTATTTTTCAATTCTATACCACTAGAAATAAACCCTAGTGCTTGGTTTGCTTTTTTAAAAATGACCTTGCTAACCCGTGTTGCAACCTTTAACGATTTGTGTATTTGTTCTCCGAGATCCCTTTGTTCCTCTACCCCACCTAGACTCGCACCTTCCAAGTAATGCGTGACCTCCCTATTCTTCCTACCAAAATGTAATACCTCACATTTATCTGTATTAAACTTCATTTGCAAATTATATGCCCATTCTGCAAGTTTATTAATGTCCACCTGTAACTGGTTGCAGTTGTCCTCAGTATTAACTGTCCCCCCAATTTGGTGTCATCCACAAATTTAGAAATTGTGGTTTTGATTCCAAAGTCTAAATCGTTAATATAAATTGTGAACAACAGTGGTCCCAGCACTGACCCTTGTGGAACACCACTACCCACCTTCTGCCACTGAATAACTACCAGTTATCCCTATTCTCTGCTTTCTGTCTAAGGCCAGCTAATGATCCAATCTGCCACTTGTCCCCTGACTCCACATTTCCTGACCTTATTCATTAATCTATTAAGCGATACCTTATAAAAGGCCTTTTGAAAAACTAGATAAATTACATCTACTGCATTACCCTCATCTACTCTCTCTGTTACCTCTTCAAAAAATTCAATGAGGTTGGTCAATCAAGACTTTCCCTTTTGAAATCCATGCTGACTATTCGTTATATTTTTGGTTCTTCTATTTTCTCCTTCAGTAAGGATTCCATTATTTTTCCTACCACCGATGTTAAGCTGACTGGTCTATAATTCCCTGGACATGTTCTATCCCCCTTCTTAAATATCGGTATTACGTTAACTATCCGCCAGTCCTCTGGCACTACACCTTTTTGTAACGAATTATTAAATATGTGTAGTAAGGCCTTTGCTATCTCTTCCCTAGCTTCCTTTAAAATGCGCGGATGTAATCCATCCAGACCAGGGGTCTTATCCTCTGAGTTTGATTAGTTTATTTACTATATCCCCTATTTTTATTTTAAATGTACTTATCTCATTACTAATCTCATCATCCAATGTCATGTCCACCTGTCCTATCTCCCTGGTAAATAAATTATTTTACCTTTCTGCCATCTCTCTTTTGTTACCTGTGGTATTATCCTGTCTATCCCTTAATGGCCCTATTCCCATCCCAACTTTCCTTTTTTTTTTAAATTGATGTGCCTGTAAAATATTTTACTATTTTGTTTTATGTTCCTTGATAATTTAATTTCATAGTTCCTCTTTGCCTTCCTAATTGTTTTTTTGACTTCTCTCCCAATCTTTTCGTATTCTCCCTCATCATGCACTCCCCTGCTGTCCATGTATTTAATGTATGCCTCTTTCCTTGCCCTCAATAGTTCTCTTACGGCTTTATTCATCCATGGAGTCTCATGGTGTTCTGAAAACATTACAGGGTGAGCAGGAGAAAATTCACTCAGCCAAGGCTATACTTACTGTCTCTCAAAGCAATTTGCCAATTAGTGCGTGCACTAGAAGAATGACTGCAGTTAAAAAGGAACAGGAGATTTGTGACTGGTTTAAGAACATAACTGAGGCAACCTCCACACGCAGACATGGACTCAAAATCTGCCCTCCAAATTCAGATAATTTCATCCGAGAGGACGGCTGGCATGGGAATGTCATATCTGTGTGGAGGGAGAGGAGGGTTCTGAGCAGAGGCAGAGGAGGGGGGGGGGGGGTGTTATTCTGCATCTGACCCTTTAAGACGCCCCATAAAACCTACCTCTTTGACCAAGCTTTTGGCCATCTGCCCCAATATCTCTTTTTGTGGCTCAGTGTCAAATTTTGTTTTCTAGTGCCCCTGTGAAGCGTCATGGGAAGTTTAATGTTGTTAAAGGCGCTATATAAATACAAATTGTTGTTGTGACACTGCTGTTTGTGGGACCTTCTGTGAGCAAATTGGCTGCTGCGTTTCCTACATCACAACAGCAACTACATTTCAAAAGCACTTCATTGGCTGTAAAGCGCTTTGGGATGTCCTGAGGTTGAGAAAGGCGCTATAGAAATAGAAGTCTGTCTTTCTTACAAGGAAGTGGAAGGTGAGAAAATGGTATCTCAGCCTCATTTGTCTACCACCAGAACAGCCGGCCATAAAAAGTTAGGAAGTGGTTTTGGGAGGAAGCTCTAACTATCTGAACTACGGTACATACAAATGGGACTGACTTACAATTTCCAAGAATGTCTGTATCTTCATCCTCCCAGTCGTCCTCCTCCTCCTCCTCCTCCTCGGCATCTTCGTCGCCATTACCCAGCAGAGCTTCCAGCTCCTCCTCGTCAGATGCCGTGAAGTCACGCTCACCATCCTCAGCCGCATTTGCTTCACTCCCGTTATTTTCGTCTTCCCCGTCCAGCAGTGGGTCGGTGTCTAGGTCGTCCAGGTCATCTTCGGAATCGTCATCATCGTCATCGTCATCATCATCATCATCATCATCGTCCTCCTCCTCTTCCTCCTGTGACAGTAACTACATCAACAATTCTGTACAATACCCAGTCATGGCTTCTTTCAATCAGCTTCCATCACAATATGCCAAACCCAAAATATTAGGAACAGGAGGAGGCCATTCAGCTTCTCTAGCCTGTCCTGCCATTCAAATAGATCATGGCTGATCTGTATTTTAACCCCATCTACCTGCCTTGGTTTCTGTAACCCTCAATACCCTTAACCGAACAGAAAACTCGATCAATCTCAGTTGTGAAAGCTCCAATTGACTCCTGGCCTCAGCAGCTTTTTGGGGGAAAGAATGACAGATTTGCACTACCCTTTGTGAAGAAGACATCATCCCTAAACGACCTAAATCTAATTTCAAGGTTCAGCCCCATTGCTCTTAAAGTTACTGCACTAGTTTCTCGTGTCTCCTCTTCCAAAGGCGCCGACTCCCGTTCGGACACGAGTTCCGGACAGGAGTAGACTAGGCCTATATTCCCTAGAGTTTAGAAAAATGAGAGATGATCTCATTGAAACATATAATATTCTAAAGGGGCTTGACAAGGTAGATGCTGAGAAAATGTTTCCCCAGCTGGAGAGTCTCAAACTAGGGGGCATTGTCTCAGGATAAGAGGTCGGCCATCTAGGACTGAGATGTGGAGATATTTCTTCACTCAAAGGGTTATGAATCTTTAGAATTGTCTACCCTTGAGAGCTGTGGATGCTCAGTGATTGAGTATATTCAAGACAGAGATCAATAGAGTTTTGGATACTAAGGGACATGGGGATAGTGCTGCAGGATAATGGAGTTGAGGGAGACAATCAGCCATGATTTTACTGAATGGTGGAACAGGCTCGACAGGCTGAATGGCCTACTACTGCTTCTGCTCCTATTTCCCCTTTGTACCTCGACGCCAAGTCGAGAGAGCGTGTCAGCAGGCTGTTTGACTGTCGGGGCATCACAGCAGAGCCAATCCTCTACTCACCGTTTCCAGCAGCGGGCATTAATCGGGAGCAGGACGGCAGCTGATCTATCCCCTCCCTAGCTAGACGTGGCCAGCTACAGAGCCACTGCTGGTGCCCCGGCTGAGATCAACTACCTCGGCGGAGACCAGGGGCCAGTTTGGTCTGCCTGGTTCAGTAAAACCCTGGACAGAGTGCTTACCAATTGAAGGGCGGAAGCTGGGCAAGGCAGCTTGCCGACTGACCCAAGAACCCAATTACCCCTGGCCTCTGCCCACGTCTTGCAGTTACGTTCTGCAGCCCTCTCAACATTCTACAGACCATTAGAGTGCAAAGACCCAATGGAGACGACACAAGTTTTGTCGTCGCTGCTGTTCTCATTATTCTTCCCAATTAAATTAAGGCGGCCAAAATGGCACGTTCCCAGCAACTGAATGCTCGATCACTGGCAGCTCCAGGGAGCACTCTGCATCCTGGACTGGCCATTTTTAGATTCTAGCTCACAGTCTGACACTGAAACTAACTGTAACATTACAGCAATACAGTGACTCAAAAGATCAGGGGTAGCTTTATTACTGTGATAGTAACTCGGAATTATTAAAACATTTGAATTGGAAAACAAATGTTATTTCTGTTCTCCACCTTTGCTTTCCGTCCCATTCTCTCTTCCTTTAATACTTAAAGGGATACTCCTTCTCTTCTGCTGCACACCCTTTATCCTACTTTTCTGCACACAGTTAGGACTCTCAGAACTTTAAAATCAGTCCCCAACGGCCAAAAGGCTGTTCTTTTATACCTGTCAGGAGCCTGGCTACTCTTGCATTGGGGCTTGCTCAGCTGAGATGGGGAGGACGAGTGCTAACCAAGAACCAGTTCCCCGTGCTGACACGGCTTTAAAGGGCTGCGGCACCCCGCCAGCTGAATCATGGATCCGTGAAAAAGGCCCCACGGATGACAGTCTCCCACGATGAAACTAAAACAACATTTAACCCCACCTCCATTGGAACTGGCCGCATCAGAGAGATCAGAGAGATCTCAGACGTGAAAACCCTGACTGGGGTTAGGGCCACAACCAGAACCACACACACCTGACAGGTCAACTTAACGGTGTAGTCAACTCGTCAGGACCAAGGGTTATAGGTTAAAATGATGGGATTTGGCCGCGGCTCACTCTTGACTGCAGCCGCAGACCCACTGGGTAACAGCGGCTGACAATCGCACCGTTAAAACAAAACCCGAACCGTCACGGCTAAAATTAAACGCGCGAGAATCAATCAGCGTGGTACAGACCGGATCCTCCTCTTCGTCCTCTTCCTCAGCCAGCCGCTGACGTCCCACTTCGTACAACCTGCACACAGTGTCCATTGACAGGGCATCCATGCTGCTGCCTTGGTTCTGCAACACATTATGGAGCATTAATAGACCGAGCAGCATCACACAATACCATTTACATAAGAACATAAGAAATAGGAGTAGGTGTAGGCCATTCGAGCCCCCACCATTCAATAAGCTCATGGACTCGGCTCCACTTCCCTGCCCGCTCCCCCTAACCCCTTATCCCCTTATCATTTAAGAAACTGTCTTTTTCTGTCTTAAATTTATTCAATGTCCCAGCTTCCACAGCTCTGAGGCAGCAAATTCCACAGATTTACAACCCTCAGAAGAAATTTCTCCTCATCTCTGTTTTAAATGGGCGGCCCCTTGTTCTAAGATTATGCCCCCTAGTTCTAGGCTCCCCCATCAGTGGAAACATCCTCTCTGCACTCACCTTGTCAAGCCCCCTTATAATCTTATACGTTTCGATAAGATCACCTTTTATTCTTCCAATTGAATTCCAATGAGTAGAGGACCAACCTACTCAACCTTTCCTCATAGGTCAACCCCCTCATCTCTGGCATCAACCTAGTGAACCTTCTCTGAACTGCCTCCAAAGCAAGTATATCCTTTCGTAAATATGGAAATCAAAACTGCACGCAGTATTCCAGGTGTGGCCTCACCAATACCCTGTATAGCTGTAGCAAGACTTCCCTGCTTTTATACTCCATCCCCTTTGCAATAAAGGCCAACATTCCATTGGCCTTCCTGATCACTTGCTGTACCTGCATACTATCCTTTTGTGTTTCATGCACAAGTACCCCCAGGTCCCGTTGTACTGCAGCACTTTGGAATCTTTCTCCATTTAAATAATAACTTGCTCTTTGATTTTTTTCTGCCAAAGTGCATGACCTCACACTTTCCAACATTATACTCCATCTGCCAAATTTTTGCCCACTCACTCAGCCTGTCTGTGTCTATTTAACAACAGTGTGTGCTGGAATACTAGCATGGCTTTAAATAAAACCCAACAGGCAGCTTCAACTACAACATGTATTTATATAGTGCCTTTAACATGGTAAAACACCTCAAGTCGCTTCATAGGGCTATTATTGACACCGAGCCACATAAGGAGATATTAGGACAGGTGACCAAAAGCTTGGTCAAATAGGTTTTAAGGAGCATCTTAAAGGAGAACAGAGAGGTAGCGCGGCGGAGAGTTTTAGGGGGGGAATTCCAGAGCTTGGGGCCTAGACAGCTGAAGGCATGGCCACCCAATGGTGGGGCGAAGGAAAGCAGGAATGCACAAAGGCAAGAGTTGGAGGAGCACAGAGATCTCGGGGAGGTTTGAAGAACTGGAGGAGGTTCCAGAGATAGGGAGGGGTGGGGCCATGGAGGGATTTGAATACAAGGAGGAGAATTGCTTTTTGTTTTGCCCGTTTCCTCTCCTGAGCCAGCATGAGATTCAACTCCACAGGCTCAGATTGCTCACAGCCTGCCCAAGTGGTCTTTCTTCATATGCCACCCTGGGCCACGAGGGTCAGTAGTCTACTCCACCACGGAGGATGGTACAGTTGAGCCCAATTACATCATAAAAAGAGGCCCATTGTGTCCGTGCAGGTTGGAAGAGAGCCAAACATTCCAATCCCACCTTCTAGGTCTGTAGCCTTGTAGGTCACGGCTCTTTAAGGGCACATCCAAGTACTTTTTAAATGTGATGAGGGTTTCTGCCTCTACCACCCTTTCAGGCAGTGAGTTCCAGACCCCCACCACCCTCTGGGTGAAGGCATTTTTCCTCATCACTCCTAATATTTCTACTAACTACTTTAAATCTATGACCCCTGGTTATTGACCTCTCTAAGAGAAATAGGTTTTTCCTATCCACTCTATCTAGGCCCCTCATAATTTTATACACCTCCATTAAATCTCTCTTCAGGCTCCTCTGTTCTAAAGAAAACAACTCCAGCCTATCCAATTTTTCCTCATTGCTAAAATTTTCCAGTCCTGGCAACATCCTCATAACTCTCCTCTATACCCTCTCTAGTGCAATCACATCTTTCCTGTAATGCTGTGACCAGAACTGTACGCAGTACTCAAGCTGTGGCCTAACTAGTGTTGTATACAGTTCAAGCATAACTTCCCTGCTCTTGTATTCTATGCCTCGGCTAATAAAGGAAAGCATTCCATATGCCTTTTTAACTACCTTATCAATTTGTCCTGCTACCTTTAAGGATCCGTGGACATATACATCAAGGTCCCTCTGTTCCTCCAACCTCTCTGTTTCCACCCATGTATTGTGTATTCCTTTGCCTTGTTGCACCTCCCCAAATGCATTACCTCACACATCTCCAGATTGAATTCCATTTGCCACTTTTCTGCCCAACTGACCAGTTCATCGATACCTTCTTGCAGTCTACAGCTTTCCTCCTCACGGTCAACCACACGGCCAATTTCTGTATCATCTGCAAACTACTTCATCATGTCCCCTACATTTAAGTCTAAATCATTAATATATACTACAAAAAGCAAGGGACCGATCACCGAGTCCTGTGGAACCCCACTGGAAACAGCCTTCCAGTCACAAAAACACCCGTCAACCATCACTCTCCCTTGGATCCCATTGGCTTTTACTTTTTTGATTAGCCTACCATGTGGGACCTTGTCAAAAGCCTTGCTAAAATCCATGTAAACTACATCAAATACACTGCTCTCATCAACCCTCCTTGTTACCTCCTTACAAAATTCACTCAAGTTAGTCAAACACGACCTTCCCTGAACAAATCCATGCTGACTGTCCTTGATTAATTTGTGTTTTTCTAAATGAAGGTTTATACTGTTCCTCAGAATTGATTCCAATAATTTGCCCACCACCAAGGTTAAACTAACTGACCTGCATTTACTCGGTTTATCCTTTCCTCCCTTTTTAAACAATGGTACGTTAGCAGTTCTCCAATCCTCTGGCATCACTCCTGTAGTCAGGGAGGATTGGAAAATGATGGTCAGAGCCTCTGCAATTTCCTCCCTTGCTTCTTTTAATAGCCTCAGATATTTCATCCGGTCCTGGCGACTTATCTACTTTCAAAGATGCTAAACCCTTTAATACGGCCTCTCTCATTATATTTATCCCATCCTATATTTCACTTTCTTCCTCCTTAACTTCAACGTCGGCATCGTCCCTCTCGTGAAGACAGCCGCAAAGTATTCATTAAGTACCTTACCCACGAACCTCCACCTCCACCCATAGGTTACCATTTTGGTCCCTAATAGGCCCTACTCTTTCCTTAGTTATCCTCTTACTCTTTAATTGTAAAACATCTTTGGGTTTTCTTTGATTCTACTTGTCAGTATTTTTTCATTCCCTCTCTTTGCTTTCCTAATTTCCTTTGTAATTTCACTCCTACACTTTCTATACCCTTTTAGGCTTTCAGCAGTATTGAGTTCTCGATGTCTGATACAAGCTTCCCTTTTTTGCCTGATCTTACCCTGTATGCACCTCGTCATCCTCTAAATTTGGCAGTCCAACCCTTTTCCTTTGTGGGAACATGTTTACCCTGAACCCCTTGTATCTCCCTCTTGAATGTCTCCTACCGCTGACACTGATTTACCTTCAAGTAGCTGTTTCCAGTCCACTTCACAACCGAGTAAAATTGGCCTTCCCCAATTTAGATCCTTTACTCCTGTTTTATCTTTGTCCTTATCCATAACTATGCTAAAACTAACTGAATTATGATCACTACCACAAAAACGCTCTCCTTCCACCTGCCCAGCTTCATTCCCTAAAACTAAATCCTTGTTGGGCTTGCTACGTACTGGCTAAAAATAGTTCTCCTGAATGCAATTTAGGAATTCTGTGCGCTCTGTACCTTTTACACTGATTGCATCCCAGTTAATATTAGGGTCATTGAAATCCCCCACTATTACCGCCCTATTGTTTTTGTACTCGTCAGAAATGTGCTCTTCTATCTCCCTCCGATTATTTGCGGGTCTATAGTACACTCGCAGCCATGTGATTGCCCCTTTTTTGATCTTGCATTCAACCCATATAGCCTCATTTGATGATCCTTCTAACCGATCATCCCTTCTCACGGCTGCAATTGTTTCTTTAACCAATATCGCCACCCCCACCACCCCCCTTTGTTAACCCCCTCTCTATCTCGTCTGGAAACCCTGTAACCAGGAACGTTGAGCTGCCATTCCTGCCGCTCTTTAAGCCATGTTTCAGTAATGCCAAGATAACATATTCCCCGTGTCTATCTGTGCCCTCAGCTCATCTGTCTTATTCCCTAGACTCCTTGCATTTAGGTATATATTAAGCACAGCTAAACTCCTTTTTTGTCTATTTTCCAACATTTTTTTGCTCTGCCTTCCAAACTCTCTTACTACTCTTCTACCTTCCATCTCTAGCTCTGCTTTTCTCCCTTCTGAATCTATGCTCAGCTTCCCATCCCCCTGCCAAACTGGTTTACCTTTCCCCAACAGCACTAGCAAATTCTGTCCTTAGCAGATGTCCAACCACTTGCATTTTCCAGCAGAAATCACTGGACCAATGAGCAGAAACTAGAATCTTCTCAAACCTAACTGTAGCACCCTCAACAGAGATCAGCTGACTCAAATATCAAAAACTTTCTGGAACCAGTTTATGTTCGATGGTGACAATTTTCAACATGTGAAGCAAATACCCAGTACTCTGGGTGGCACAGTCAATTACTTTGCTGCCCTTTCGTCTCCAAGCCCTGGGTCTGAGTCCAGCCGAGACTGACACAGTCAAAGCCCTTTCATTGGGATAGCTGGAAAGTCCCAGGTGAAATGTTTGGGCAGACTCAACCCAGTTTCTCATGGGAATAAGTCTCTGGTATCAGTTTCACTCAGAGATCAGAAGGGTTAGCAGGAAAATGTAAATACCACACTGGTGAGGGAGAGGGTTATTCTTGACAGATTGGGGTAAAGATAAACTGCTATGGAGGGAGCTTTACCATGCAAGTAACCTGGCCTAAACCAGATCTATGAGATCTAGCCTGGCCTATACCAGACCTGGGAGATCTATACCATAAGAACATAAGAAATAGGAACAGGAGTAGGCCATAAGGCTTCTCGAGCCTGCTCCGCCATTTAATACAATCATGGCTGATCTAATCATTGACTCAGCTCCCCTTCCCTGCTCGCTCCCCATAACCCCTTATCCCCCTATCGTTTAAGCAGCTGCCTATTTCTGTCTTAAATTTATTCAGTGTCCCAGCTTCCACAGCTCTCAGAGGCAGCAAATTCCACAGATTTACAACCCTCAAAGAAATTTCTCATCTCTGTTTTAAATGGGTGGCCCCTTATTCTAAGATCATGCCCTCCCCCATCAGTGGAAACATCCTCTCTGCATCCACCTTGTCAAGCCCCCTCATGATCTTACTATGTTTCGATAAGATCACCTCTCATTCTTCTGAATTGCAATGAGTAGAGGCCCAACCTTTCCTCGTAAGTCAACCCCCTCATCTCCGGAATCAACCGAGTGAACCTTCCCTGAACTGCCTCCAAAGCAAGTATAGCCTTTCGTAAATATGGAAACCAAAACTGCACACAGTATTCCAGGTATGGCCTCACCAATAGCCTGTATAGCTGTAGCAAGACTTCCCTGCTTTTATACTCTGTCTCTTTTCCAATAAAGGCCAAGATTCCATTGGCCTTCCTGATCAATTGCTGTACCCGCATACTAAACTTTTGTGTTTCATGCACAAGTACCCCCAGGTCCCGTTTTACTGCAGCACTTTGCGATCTTTCTCCATTTAAATAATAACTTGCTCTTTCATATTTTTCTGTCAAAGTACATGACCTCACACTTTCCAACACTATACTCCAACTGCCAAATTTTTGCCCACTCACTTAGCCTGTCTATGTCCGTTTGCAGATTTCTTGTATTCTCCTCACACATTGCTTTTCCTCCCACCTTTGTATCGTCAGCAAACTTGGTTACGTTACACTCAGTCCCTTTTTCCAAGTTGTTAATATAGATTGTAAATAATTGGGTTCCCAGCCCTGATCCCTGCGGCACTCCACTAGTTACTGATTGCCAACCAGAGAATGAACCATTTATCTCGACTCTCTGTGTTCTGTTAGCCAATCCTTTATCCATGCTAATATATTACCCCCAACCTCGTGAACTTTTATCTTGTGTAGTAACCTTTTATGTCTATCAGAGTCTATCTGGATCAGTTCCTATGGACTGGAGGGTAGCTAATGTAACACCATTTTTTAAAAAGGGAGGGAGAGAGAAAGCAGTTAAGTATAGACCGGTTAGCCTGACATCAGTAGTGGGGAAAATGTTGGAATCAATTATTAAGGACGAAATAGCAGCGCATTTGGAAAGCAGTGACAGGATCGGTCCAAATCAGCATGGATTTATGAAGGGGAAATCATGCTTCACAAATCTTCTGGAATTGTTTGAGGATGTAACTAGTAGAATGGACAAGGGAAAACCAGTGGATGTGGTGTATTTGGACTTTCAAAAGGCTTTTGACAAGGTCCCACACAAGTGATTGGTGTGTAAAATCAAAGCGCATGGTATTGGGGGTAATATATTGATGTGGATAGAGTACTGGTTGGAAGACAGGAAGCAGAGAGTTGGGATAAACGGGTCCTTTTCAGATTGGCAGGCAGTGACTAGTGGAGTGCCGCAGGGCTCAGTGCTGGGACTCCAGCTCTTTACAATATACATCAATGATTTGGATGAAGGAATTGAGTGTAATATCTCCAAGTTTACAGATGACACTAAACTGGGTGGTGGTGTGAGCTGTGAGGAGGACACTAGGAGGCTGCAGGGTGACTTGGACAGGTTAGGTGAGTGGGCAAATGCATGGCAGATGCAGTATAATGTGGATAAATGTGAGGTTATCCACTTTGGGGGCAAAAATGCGAAGACAGAATATTATCTGAATGGCAGATTAGGAAAAGGGGAGGTGCAACGAGACCTGGGTGTCATGGTTCATCAGTCCTTGAAAGTTGGCATACAGCTACAGCAGGCAGTGAAGAAGGCAAATGGTATGTTGGCCTTCATAGCTAGAGGATTTGAGTATAGGAGCAGGGAGGTCTTACTGCAGTTGTACAAGGCCTCACCTGGAATATTGTGTTCAGTTTTGATCTCCTAATCTGAGGAAGGACGTTCTTGCTCTTGAGGGAGTGCAGCGAAGGTTCACCAGACTGATTCCCGGGATGGCAGGACTGACATATGAGGAGAGACTGGATCAACTGGGCCTTTATACACTGGAGTTTAGAAGGATGAGAGGGGATCTCATAGAAACATATAAGATTCTGACGGGATGGGACAGGTTAGATGCGGGTAGAATGTTCCCGATGTTGGGGAAGTCCAGAACCAGGGGACACAGTCTTAGGATAAGGGGTAGGCCAGTTAGGACTGAGATGAAGAGAAACTTCTTCACTCAGAGAGTTGTTAACCTGTGTAATTCCCTGCCGCAGAGAGTTGTTGATGCCAGTTCATTGGATATAGTCAAGAGGCAGTTAGATATGGCCTTTATGGCTAAGGGGATCAAGGGGTATGGAGAGAAAGCAGGAAAGGGGTACTGAGGGAATGATCAGCCATGATCTTATTGAATGGTGGTACAGGCTCGAAGGGCCTACTCCTGCACCTATTTTCTATGTGGCACCTTGTCAAATGCCTTCTGTAAGTCCAAATACACCACATCCACTGGTTCCCCTTTATCCACCCTGTTTGTTACATCCTCAAAGAATTGCAGCAAATTTGTGAAACATGACTTCCCCTTCATAAATCCATGCTGACTCTGCCTGACCAAATTTTGCTTTTCCAAATGTCCTGCTACTGTTTCTTTAATAATGGACTCCAACATTTTCCCAACCACAGATGTTAGGCTAACTGGTGTATAGTTTCCTGCTTTTTGTCCACCTCCTTTTTTAAATAGGGGCAATTACATTTGAAATTTTCCAATCTGCTGGGACCTGCCTAGAATCCAGGAAATTTTGGTAAATTACAACCAATGCATCCACAATTCCTGCCGCTACTTCTCTTAAGATCCTAGGATGCAAGCCATCAGGTCCAGGGGATTTTTCTGCCTTTAGTCCCATTATCTTACTGAGGACCACCTCCTTAATGATTGTGATTGTGTTAAGTTCCTCCCCCCACCCCATAGCCCCTTGACTATCCACTGTTGGAATATTGTTCGTGTCCTCTACCGTAAAGATTTGTTCAGAGTTTCTGCGATCTCCATGTTCCCCATTGCTAATTCCCCGGTCTCGTCCTCTAAGGGACCATTAACTTTAGCCACTCTTTTCCTTTTTATATATCTATAGAAACTCTTGCTATCTGTTTTTATATTTTACTTTCATAGCCTATCTTGCCTTTCTTAATCATTTTTTGAGTCATTCTTTGCTGGTTTTTAAAAGCTTCCCAATCTTCTGTCCTCCCACGAGTTTTGGCCACTTTGTATGCCCTTGTTTTTAATTGGATATGTCCTTTATTTCTTTAGTTAGCCACGGATGGCTATCTTTTCTTTTACACCCTTTCCTCCTTACTAGAATATATTTTTCTCGAGAGTTGTGAAATATCTCCTTAAATGTACACCACTGTTCATCAACCGTCCTACACTTCAATCTATTTTTCCAGTCCACTTTAGTCAACTCCGCCCTCATACCTTCATAGTCTCCTTTATTTAAGCTTAGTACGCTGGTTAGAGATCCAACTTTCTCACCCTCCATCTGAATTTGAAATTCAATCATGCTATGATCACTCATTCCAAGGGGATCCTTTACTAGGAGATTGTTTATTAATCCTGTCTCGTTACACAGGACCAGATCTAAAATAGCCTGCCCCCTGGTTGGCTCCGTTACATACTGCTCAAGGAACCTGTCCCTTATGCACTCTATGAACTCCTCCTCAAGGCTACCCTTTGATTTGTCCAATCAAAATGGAGGTTAAAAATCACCCATGATTATTGCTGTTCCCTTTTTACAAGCCTGCATTTTTCCTGGTCTATACTCCGACCTACAGAGTTGCTACTGTTAAGGGGCCTATAGACTACGCCCACCAGTGACTTTTCCCCCTTATTATTCCTTATCTCCACCCAAACTGTTTCAACATCCTGATCATTTGAGCCAATATCGTTTCTCACTATTGCAGTGATTCCATCCTTTATCAATAGAGCTACCCCAACTCCTATTCCTTTGTCTGTCCTTCCGGATTGTCAAATACCCCATAATATTTAATTCCCAGTCTTGGTCACCTTGCAACCACGTCTCTGTAATGGCTATCAGATCATACCTATTTGTCTCAATTTGTTCTCTCCAACATAGACCTGGGAGATCTAGCTTGGCCTTTACCAGACCTGGGAGTTCTAGCCTGGCCTATACCAGACCTGGGAGTTCTAGCCTGGCCTACTGCCAGACCTGGGAGATCTAGCCTGGCCTACTGCCAGACCTGGGAGATCTAGCCTGGCCTACTGCCAGGCCTGGGAGATCTAGCCTGGCCTACTGCCAGGCCTGGGAGATCTAGCCTGGCCTACTGCCAGATCTGGGAGATCTAGCCTGGCCTACTGCCAGACCTGGGAGATCTAGCCTGGCCTACTGCCAGACCTGGGAGATCTAGCCTGGCCTACTGCCAGACCTGGGAGATCTAGCCTGGCCTACTGCCAGACCTGGGAGATCTAGCCTGGCCTACTGCCAGACCTGGGAGATCTAGCCTGGCCTACTGCCAGACCTGGGAGATCTAGCCTGGCCTACTGCCAGACCTGGGAGATCTAGCCTGGCCTACTGCCAGACCTGGGAGATCTAGCCTGGCCTACTGCCAGACCTGGGAGATCTAGCCTGGCCTACTGCCAGACCTGGGAGATCTAGCCTGGCTTATACTTGATGCTGATGACAGGTACAGTCTGAGAAAAGTCTCGTCCAGTAGTGAAGCTCCTCACCACAATGTGCAAAACCAAGAAAACAAGCAGATGTCTATGTTGGAGAGAACATCACAGAGGCGTAATTGGGACACAGATGGTTTTGAGCAGACCCTCTTTCCAAAGAGCGGACAGTTAATGTCTGGTTAGGTAACGAGTTAGTGTTTACAGAAAGAGAGCATACAATAGAGATCCTAACCCATCCAAACCGTCCACTCAAAGACTGAAAGTCACTGACGAGTTCCAAGTGATTTAGTGTAGCATTAAGGTCCTATGTTTGATCCCCAGTCTGTGATTCATTATTTGGGCAAAACTTGGGGCATTGTAACTAGCATTAGCCACTCTTGAGCCGCAACGAGGAAGCTTGGAGAATCAGTCAGGGATCTTGCTCCTGAATTGCTCTGGATAGAAATGCAGGTGTTGTCATGCTTGGCCGTACTGCCCTCCATAATCTGTTAACATTCACACATAACATGGCCCCTCTTCGCTGACATACTGGGGAACAACTGATGCCCTTCCTTCAGCAAGGAAAATATATTGAAGAAAGTGATCTCCTCCCATCAGAACATACAGTTTGAGTGTTAGCAAGTTCTGCACACTGTACCTACCTCAATCACAGCCAGATAGCAATCCTTTGTATCTGTGCACAGATCGAAAATGTTCCTCTTCACATCCAGCGTTGCTTTAAAAATAAGGTTTGAAAGACAGAAAATTTCAAATACTGCTTTGCTGCAAATGATCACAAGAGCACATTACCTCGTTGTCATTAACAGTGGATCTGCAGGCTTTATCTTGATGGACTGGCTGCAGTTTCCCATCATCCCAGCCCCGTCTGGTGTGAAATTGACCAGAAAATGTTGGTTTTAAGTGTTCCACTGAATTTGATCTTTTTTTGTTTTAAAGGGAGGTGGTCACAAATTTGGGATGGGAAACTGGAATCTGCTCACGACCAACAATTTGCTGGAAGAGCCCAGTATGGTCGGTCAGTCCGTCCTTTTGCATGTACAAACACGGAGTGTCCATAACAAAACAAAATAAATGCTCAGCCACACTTTATAAAGGCTCGACAAAACTCAGATTGGGGGACCTCACTTCTGGGACATGGGCTCCAAACCAGCCCAGACTGATGGCATGAAAACCTCCTCTGGTCTGCAAGGGCCCGGTGGTGAATGAGTTAAACTCATGCTCCTAGTGAGCACAGGCACATAGCACAAAGCACAAGCCAGCACTAAATCGGCAACCTCAAAAGGACGCAAGAATGCTGGTGTGGGAAATGTCAGCGTGCTACAGCAGGGAGCAGTCTTCGGAGGTTGGGGCTGAAGCATGTTGTTCGAGCAGAATAGAGCTTCACTCTGTAACTAACTGTACTGCACCTGGGCAGGGGGTGCCTGCAATGGGAAAGTGTTTGCTGATATCACAGCGGCGTTTCTGGAGGAACTGATGTAAGTGTCAGCAGGACACTCGGCACCAAAGTGCACCGAGGAAAAGATGCCAGTGGATGGGTTGAAGTACCAAAGTCAGGGAACGTACACTCCAAGGAGAACACAAACAAGCTGGCAGCAACATCAAACGACCCCGAGCGTAACCGTGCACCTCGCACAATACTAACCCGGCAGGTTTGTGACCAGCAACAGGAAATGAAACAGTTCTCAACGGGGGGCAATCTGAAGCTGCTACTCAGCTGCCTCACCTATTGGTTTGTAATCAGTAGCATCAAAGGTCCTGAAAGAGGATCCAAAGGGGCTCTTCATCCGCACTTCTATCAAATCATCTTCATCGTCTGCCTGCAGCATAGCTGGAGCACAAAATGGGATCAGATAAAGGACTCGCATTCACAGAGCTTCATGCCAAATCGCAAAGCGCTTCACACATTACTTTGCAACGCAATAACTGTTATGTAAGCAAATATAGCAGGCGGTTTTGTGCACAAGATCCCCAAAACAGCATAGATGTTCACTGGGAATTTGCTGGGATAGTCTTACTGTCCCTCACCATCTCAAATAACCTATCGCACTGGACCCAATCCAATTCTTCCATCATTTTAAAAACCTTGTTTCTCCAAAGTAACCTCAACACTTGGGAGCCTATCCTGGTCACCCACACCATCGTATCTGTGCTGTCTGTGTGAAAGAGCTACCCAACTAGTCCCACTCCCCATCTCTTTCCCCATAGCCCTTCAATTAAAAAAAAAGTATATATCCAATTCCCTTTTGAAAGTTACGACTGAATCTGCTTCCATCACCCTTTCAGATAATGCATTCCAGATCATAACTCCTTGCCTAAAATAATTTCTCATCTGCCCTCTGGTTCTTTGCGAAGTATCTTAAATCTGGGTCTTCTGGTCATCAATCCTCCTGCCAGTAGAAATAGTTTCTCCTTATTTACTCTATCAAAACCGCTCATGATTTTGAACACCTGTATTGAATCTCCCCGTAACCTCCTCTGCTCCAAGGAGAACAATCCTAGTTTCCCCACGTAACTGATGTCCCTCATCCCTGGTACCATTCTGGTAAATCTCATCTGCACCCTCTCCAAGGCTTTGACATGCTTCCTAAAGTGCGGTGCCCAAAATTGGACACAATACTCCAGCTGGGGCCTAATCAGTGATTTATAACAGTTTAGCATAACTTTCCTGCTTTTGTACTCTATGCCTCTTAAGCCAAGGATCCCTTATACTTTTTTTTTTTAAAAAGCAGCCTTCTCCAATTGCCCTGCCATCTTCAAAGATTTGTATGTGGTAACTAAGATCCTTTAGTCCAGTATCATTCTGGTTGGTTTGCTATGGACCAAGGCCTTGATATCCTTGACTAGGAGTGGTGTATCAAATCTAAACATAATGCTCCAAGTACAGACATACCCAAGATTTATATAGCAGAAATATGTGCAATGTTTTATATTTGGTGATCTTAACAATACAACCTAAAAGTCTACTCGTCTCCCCTCCAGCCGCTTTGCACCGCTTGTGAACCTTTAATGTCATCAATTACAGACAGTTGGTCCCAGGTCTTTCTCTCAAGCCATAACTGTTGATACATACGTCCACATGGCTTCTAAACCCAAATTCAAACACACTGCACTTGTCCACACTGAAGGATATTTGCCAAGTGGACCCACACCCCTAAGTGATCTAAATCAGCATGCAACCTACTGCTCTAGTCCAAAACATCCACTGTTAACATCAATCTGAACCAACTGATGGGAGTCGGTTTGATATCTCAGCTTAATGTCAGTAGCTCCAACACGTGCATCACTCCCTCAGTACTGCACTAGAGTGTTAATCTACACTACAGAGTAAGGAAGTCTTGCTACAGTTGTAGAGGGCTTTGGTGAGACCACATCTGGAGTACTGTGCACAGTTTGGTCTCCTTATCTACGGAAGGATATACTTGCCTTAGAGGTGCCGTAACGAAGGTTCATTAGATTGAATCATGGGATGAGAGGGCTGTCCTAGGAGGAGAGATTGAGTAGATTGGGCCTATACTCTCGAGTTTAGAAGAATGAGAGGTGATCTCATTGAAACATACAAGATGCTGAGGGGGATTGACAGGGTAGATGCTGAGAGGTTGTTTCCCTGGGTTGGAGTGTCTAGATCTAGGAGGCATAGGCCTTATCCTGAGACTTTTAAGACTGAGAGGAGGAGGAATTTTGGAATTCGCAGCCCCAAAGGGCTGTGAATGCTCAGTCATTGAGTATATTCAAGGCTGAGATCAATAGAAATGAGGTCTCGAGGAATATGGATATGGGGGTACGGCGGGAAAGTGGAGCTGAGGTCAAAGATCAGCCATGATCTTATTGAATGGCGGAGCAGGCTCGAGTGGCTGTACGGCCGACTCCCGCTCCTGATTCTTATGCACTTACTACCAGCTCAAGTCTTTTGAGTGGGACTTGAACCCACAACCTTCTCACAGTGAGGAGGGTGCTGCTGATGTATGAACATAAATCATTCTTACACAGGCTCAACGTGAAGTTGAACCCACACCACGGGCTCCCAATTGCCTGTGTAAATGCACTGCTCAGTCTGGTATTGAGCCAGAGACCTGGAATTGCCCCAGGTTCCTGAGCTGTATTGCGCTAGTAGAGATCATTCAGGATGCTATTTTGTTTTGTTGGGGAAGGGGTGAGGTGGGGGGAGAGGAGTGAAAGAAGACGAAAAAATTTGATCAGGATATCTGCTCCTGATCATCATCATAGATGGTCCCTCGAACCAGGATGACTTGCTTCCACACGAGTTCACAGATGTTTCAATAAAGCACCCGATGTTCCATCCTGAACTCCAGTTGAGGGGGTGGAAGATGCCTGTGGGTGGATATTTTTAACGTGTGGTGACCATTGCACATCAGCCACCACACGGGCTCGACAGAGCTCGGTCTTTATCCAGTGGCAAGGGTTAACCAGGATGACAGGAGACCTGCTCTGCTGCACGGACCTAGCGCGCACACACATCAGTGTGGGCTGGCCCGTGCTGCCCCTGGGCCCTCGACTCTTCTGGGCCTTGTACCCTCATTCGCCGCACCTCCGCCACAATGTTCCAGGGCCCAGCGCGTCAGCTCTATTTATAGCCCCGACCTGAGGTGGTGTTCTCACACAGGTCGGGGTGGCCCACGGCTCCTGATCACTGCCCTGGTGCAACACGTTAATGGATGTCAGGTCAGGCCAAATGGGCGCCTGTGCAGTCGGAATGCCTGCTGACACTCACTGTCTAGGCTCACACATTAGGGATAGCCACTTGATTGAGGCTTTGGAGAGTATCTAGTCCCCGAGAAACTGTACCCCAGCAAGGGGGGTGGGGGGGGGGGGAATTGAAAGAGAATGTCATCTGGGTCAGCACCTTTACAAATGTGTGTGCACAATTCAGTGAGTCCCCACCAGTTCCCTTCCCCTTCGATCTAAAGTAGGCATTCAGTTTGCGGCCAGGAGGTGGGAGCAGAGACCTAAGGAACTTAGGAGTGAAGCACTGTGGTGATAAGTGGGTTCATGAAGGATCCAAATTTCTTTTTTTGACATGGAACTCTGATGCACTGAAAAGACAGGTCAACAATACACAATGCTGAGCCAGATCTTATGATTTATTTCACCAAGTGGCAGACAGGCATTCTGACTGAAAACGTTTAATTCCCCCCAACCCCCAAAACACACAGAGCCAATATGCTTTAGAATTGATCTCCACCAATTCGAATAAATCTTTGCTCCTCCTCTCCCCGAGGCTCTTACCTCCGTAGATGACAGTGCCGGTGTTGTTGAAGACAATGCGACATTGGTCTAACGCTGGGACCATGTGCAGGAGGTGGAATGTCCGCAGGTCCCACTGAAAGACAGCCTTGGTTAAGGAACCCACTCAGACATTGTTGGATCACGAACGCAATGTTTAAAAACGTCAGGAACACGAGGATTACGCACATCCAGGACGTATGACACAAGTGTGCATGATTGTACAGCATCCACCTAGAACGGAGGACGTTCTCTCTTTTCCCCCCCTCCCCCCACACACCTCTGCACAGAGGGATTCAGGCTGCTGACCCAACAATACTCTCTGCAAAACCCATGCACTTGCGCTGGCCTAATCACCGCACTCCCCATGGCCACTGGAACTGCTCTCCAGCAACGCCACCAACGTGCTCGCCAGCAAATGCCATGAACAGCTACAGTAACAGGTACATCTGCTCCATCGCTTGCTTCCCACAATTCGCAAAACAAATACGAGGAAAAACAGTTTTTATCTATTTAAAAAAAAAAAGACGTAGTAGTTTTAAACAAAAAACCCGCAGGTAAGGCAGCATCTGTGGAGAGGAATGTTGGAGTAACGTTTCAGGTCAATGACCTGTTGCCCGACGAATGGCCATTGACCTGAAACAACCCTACCTTCCTCTCTGACCTTCCGATCATTCCCAGCAATTTCGGTTTCTATTTCAGATTTCCAGCATCCGCAGCATTCTGCTTTTTGTCTTATTTTGTTTAAAATTTAATTAAAAACTTTCCTTTCTGAACGCAGCTTATACCAAAGGCGTTTTTATATTGGTGGTGTTGGGGCGGCACTCCCCTCACCATTATTCCTGACCCCGCATCTCAACGTTAGTCCAAGGCAGTGCAAGACACTGGGCTCCAAGTCTCAAAAGAGCCCAAGGACAGAGGAACCCTCATGGATTGCTGCGGGTGCACTGTCCTCTCAATGTAACACCAAGAAACTGCTGGTTCAAATGGATCCAACACTGGTGCGAAACAAGAATCATAATCCAGACTACTGAGTACCGCAGCTCAATGGTTTCAATTTACAGCAGGGCCGTCTCTTCCCCTGAAATGAACTCAAAGTCCATCATCCTACGATTGTAATTCTACATAATCATGCCTTCCAGTGTTGTCAACAGGATTTCAGTGAAGTGCAAGGCAAGTACTTGGTCTGCAATAAAAAAAAGCAGCAAAATGTGATTATAGGGTTTATCCATTCAAACTCTGGTTGTGTGTAAAAAGCATTTGGAGCTGTATTGCACTGGGGTGAAATACTCTTGATGGTTAGTGGGTGGTGCAATTTGTGATGAATTAAGAACATCTCAACACTGAAGTGCAATTTCTCCATAGTGCATTGGGACTAATATGTTAAATAAAACCCAGTGACGACACTGGGGTTCCCTGAAATGCAACGTATCTAACAGCAGCTTAATTTAAAGGGGATGGTAGTTCATGAATAAGACAGGTGATTTGTGGGTTAGCACCAGGAAATGATGTAAAAACCCAACTGGGTTACACAGGGAGCCTGCCGCCCCTCCCTGGTCTGGTCTAATGTGATGTTTTGCACGCTTTGTGGTTGATCTTAATGTCCTGAGGGCAACCAGGTTTGGGCAATGAATACTGCCACAACCCAAAAACAAAATAACAAGTTATCAAAGACAATTGTCTTTGTGCTGAAGTGCAGATTAATGTCCCCCCTTCTATCAGTGCAAATGAAAGTATAATGTACAATGACCCCTACCAGATAGGACATTGAAAGCCAAGATACGCGAGAAGTCCTTGGCTCTAGTTTGAAACGTGCCATGGGATCTTTTACATCCAGCCAAGGGGGTAGGTGGGGCCTCGGTTTAACGCCTCATCCAAAAGATGGCACCTCAGCACTGCACTGGAGTGTCAGCCTGGATTTTGTGCTCAAGTCTCTGGAGTGGGGCTTGAACCCATGACCTTCTGACTCCGTGGCAAGAGTACTACCCACTGAGCCAAGTCTGATATACAAGTGAGCACCGTCAGCAGTGAATGCGGGGGGACATTTTTTGGGGTGGGAGTCTGTGCACAGAAACAGTTTGTTGGTGTGTCCCTGGAACTGTACCAGGTCGGTGATTGGAGCACAGGCAGATTCAGCAGGAGTGGCGAGGTCGGGGCGAAGGAGCGGCGAGAGATTGTGGAGGGATGTGATCGGGGTCCAGGAGAGGTGTGAGTTCGGGGCCAGGGGCAGCACGGGCCAGCCCACATTGCGATATGTGCGCACTAGGTCCGGGCAGCAGAGCAGGTCTCCAGTTGTCTTGGGGAATCCTTGCCACTGAACCAAGATCTAGCTCTGTCGAGCCCATGTGGTGGCTGGTGTGCAACGGCCACTTCACATTAAAAAAATCCACACATAGGCATCTTCCACCCTTCAGGACCTGGAATATTAGGTTCTTCATTGAAACACCTGTGAACTTATCCTTTTTTGGCGTGGAAGCAAGTCATCCTCGTTTCGAGGGACCGCCTATGATGATGACTCCAGTTAAAAATCTACATCTTCAGAAAAGGGAGTAAGATTCTCCCTTTCAAAAATCACTTCAAATTTATTTAAACAGATGACCATTTTGTGTCATACAACATACTAGACCCTAGTGCACTGCTTCATGTGACTGAAGGATACAATCTCTGTATTGATGATAACTTCCAGCCCATTTGGATGGA
Organism: Pristiophorus japonicus; assembly: GCF_044704955.1. NCBI lineage: Eukaryota > Metazoa > Chordata > Chondrichthyes > Pristiophoridae > Pristiophorus > Pristiophorus japonicus. The sequence goes on from NC_091988.1 coordinate 101,039,154, forward strand.
ACACTCCACTGATGTTCATGTTGAACTTATCAAACTTGTGAATGGCCTGTGTTGAACGCACATCCCACAACACTCCGTCGTTTAGCACCAAGTCATCTGTGGGGTTAAAGGTCGCACAGTTCCGCTTGTAGTTGTTGGCTAAGTCAGGGTTGTAGAGAGTGAGGATGTTTTGGCCAGTCTGGATATCGTATATCTATGGACAGAAAAAAAACACTGAAAAAAATACTGAGTGCGTGTACGTTGTGTGCTCATGGTGAGTTATGTTGGCGTGGGAGAATGAACACTTTGCAATTTGAGCACTGTCAGGTACGAAGCACTCTTCATCAGATACATCATAGTTTGAAGCAAAGAAAACTTTCCTTTACTTTGCCCCAACAATATTCCTCAATCTCATCAGATGAACACTCCTTACGGCAACATTTGTTCCCATTTCCCAGAGCTAAGGGTTTGAGTGAGTTTGCTAAATTTAATGCTGCATTAGAATTGTGTTGCAGATCTGTGCGCACTCGGAACTGGATCGAGTTCTGGCGAAATGTACAGGCCCAAATGCCATCATAATTTATTCAGCGCCGTTAACGTAGAAAAAAGTCCCACGGAATTTCTCAGAAATGCAAAGGGTAGAAATGGACACAGATCCAAAGAAGGAGATATTAGAAAGAGTAACCAAAGGTTGATCAAAGAGTTGGGTTTTAAGCAGGGTCTTAAAGAGGGAGGTGTAGAGGAAGAGGGGCCGATGGAGGAAATGCCAGAATATGGGGCCTAGGTGGCTGAAGGCACAGCCACTAATGGTGGGGCAAAGCGAGTGGGGGGATGCACAACAGGCCAGAGTCAGAGGAACAGGGAGTTTGGGGGCAGCATTGTAGATCTGGAGGAAGGTAGAGAGATAGAGAGGGGCAAAGTCACAAAGGGATTTAAATTTGAGGTATTTGGGGACTGGGAGCCAATGCCGAGCAGGTCATGGTGGGGGATAGCATATGGGAAGCAGAGTTCTGGATAAGCTGAAGTTTACAGAGGGTGGAGAATGGGATGCCGACCAGGAGAGCATTGGAATAGTCAAGTCTGCAGGCGACAAAGGCATAGATGAGGGTTTCAGATGGGCTGAGGCACGGGCGGAGATGGGTAATGTTGTGGGCGACATGGAAGCAGGTAATCTTTGTGACAGAGAAAAATACAGGGTGGAATAGAACGCAGTTTGATACAGCCTGTGATGTTGGCCGGGGAGGAGAAGAATTGGTGGCGAGGATAGAGAGTTTGTAGTGAGGGCCGAAGATGTGGCTTCAGTTCACACAGCGCACCTTCCAGCAGGACTCATTGGATAGTGAACAGCAGTGGGAGCCATGGCTGATTTATTCTCCTTCCTCAGCCAGGGTTAGATCCTCTAACTCAGCACACACCGGAGATCGTCTGAGCTGCACAGATTACTAGTACAGAGGCTGCTGCCTTTAGTCACTGGGGCATTCGCAGGTTCAACTGCCATTCAACTATTCCATTCAGATACAGGCCGTGACCAAACTACTCACATGAGCCACTTCCTCCTTTGTCCCAATGACTCGGTCCTGAGAGAGTTTACTGAACTCCACATAGTGATCGTCTGTGAAGGAGTGCCTGAAACATTGAGAACACCAGTGCAAAGTTACTTCCAGCAGAACACATCCAAAGCAACCATTCAGACATCTGCGCCAGGCCGAGTGCTGGTCAGGCTCGCTTGGAGCTCTCAACAAGATCCACAGTTAGGTCTCCTCAGGACAAAAATAATTCCTCTTTCCAGCACAACATGTATGTCTTTACTTTTACCAGAGTAATTCTCCCATTAGTCCTCAGGCTGGGTATCCCAGCAGCAACACATTCATACTCAGTAAAGCAGGGAATTGAACTACTCAAGAAGCAGGAAGCAAAAGGGTACTGGTGGATGGGTGTTTTTGTGACTGGAAGGCTGTATCCAGTGGGGTTCCGCAGGGCTCAGTACTAGGTCCCTTGCTTTTTGTGGTATATATCAATGATTCAGACTTGAATGTTGGGTGTATGATTAAGAAGTTTGCAGATGATGCTAAAATTGACTGTGTAGTTGATAATGAAGAAGAAAGCTGCGGACTGCAGGAAGCTATCAATGAACTGGTCAGGTGGGCAGAACAGTGGAAAACAGAATTCAATCAGGAGAAGTGTGTGGTAATGCATTTGGGAAGGGCCAACAAGGCAAGGGAATACACATTAAATAGTAGGACACTGAGAAGTGTAAAGGAATAGAGGAACTTTGGAGTGCAGGACCACAGATCGCTGAAGTTAGCAGGCCAGGTAGATAAATAAGGTGGTTAAGAAGGCATACGGGATACTTGCCTTTATTAGTCAAGGAATAGAATACAAGAGCAGGGAGGTTATGCTTGAACTGTATAAAACACTAGTTAGGCCACAGCTAGAGTACTGCATGCAGTTCTGGTCACTACATTACAGTAAAGATGTGATTGCACTAGAGAGGGTGCAGAGGAGATTTACGAGGATGTTACCTGGACTAGAGAATTTTTAGCTATGAGGAAAGATTGGATAGGCTGGGGGTGTTTTCTTTGGAACAGAGAAGGTGCATAAAATTATGAGGGGCCTAGATAGAGTGGATTGGTAGGACAGGTTTCCTTTAGCAGAGGAGCCAACAACCAAGGGGCATAGATTTAAAGTCATTAGGAGGTTTAGAGGATTTGAGGGGGAAATGTCTTCATTTGGAACTCACTGCCTGAAGGGGTGGTAGAGGCAGAAACCCTCACCACATTTAAAAAGTACTTGGATGTGCACTTGAAGAGCCGTAACCTTCAGGCCAACGGACTAAGAGCTGGAAAGTGGAATTAGAATGGATAGCTCTTTGTCGGCCGTTGCGGACACGATGGGCCGAAATGGCCTCCTGTGCTGTAAATTTCTATGATACTTCAAACATCACACACTGGTACATGCCCGTACTTCTTCGAGACACGCTGGTACATGCCCGCATCTCTTCAAAACATGCAGGTACATGCCCACATCGCTTCAAGATATGCAGGTACATGCCCGCATCTCTGATGTATCACATGCTATCTTTGAAATGGATGCTGTGAATAAAGCCTATTGCACCAAGGCATCACAGACACTCCCATCTGGCCTGTTTACAAGTGAACACAGGAAGTCAACTGGCATTTTCAAACACATATTTAAACATCCAGACCTTGTCTTAGGATAAAATAAAGACATCTTCCATACTAAAAGAAGCTAAAACAAAAAAGTTCTACGACTTGCAGAGACACTACAACTGGCCTCAATGTCCCTGGGCTGGGGCGGGGGGGGGGGTACACGACGACAATCAGCTAAGGCTCTCAAACAATGCCTATTGGAAGTTGATGTGTGAACACGATACAGTTTGACATGGTGCCAACAAAAGTCATTTCACAAATTCAGGGTTGGGATTATTCTCCACGTCAGTGTCCTGTAATGCAGTGAATCCTAGATCAAACCATGAGCAATTGCAAATCCTTGGACAAACATTTGCTGAGGAGCAGGTATTCATCCACGCAGTACACCTGTCCCTTTGTAGTGTTCTACCATAAGTCAGGCTAAAGAAAGGCTCTAAAAACCTGGCCTGAAAGGATAGATCTGGCAGGGTAAGGCTACTGGACAACACAGTGTGGTATTATGCTGTCCTTTCACCTCTGGCACCGATAATCGTCACACTTGTGAAAATCATCTTCACTTACTTCATGTCGAAGACAGACTTCATTCCCCAGAGAGCAGAGAGAGGCTGGCCCCAACTAGCTGATGTCAACAACAAGGACCCATCCTGCAAGTGTACATGCACAGAAATTACAAAAGGATTAATTATCGGGTTTGACATACACATGAGGTAATAAAGGTTCGACGGCTACTGCTACACGATCTCTCAACCAACGTCTCGAAACATTACCTGCTCATTATCTCACTGCTGTTTGTGGGAGCTTGCTGTTTGTAAATTGGCTGCCGTGTTTCCTACATTACAACAGTGACTTTACTTCAAAAAAGACTTAATTGGCTGCGAAGCACTTTGGGACATTGTGAAAGATGCTATAGCAATGTATGTTCTTTCTTTATTGATTTTCCAGGCGTCTACCTCTGCCACCCCTGCCCCTCATCTTTCCACCATTAGACCAGTCCCATGACTGGTACATTGGCAAGAACACAGACACATCGCCAGGAACAGAGCATGGGCCAGCAGCTGCGATTTCCCCAACAGTAGCTTTCCAGTCTTGGTCAGGACAATCTAGGGAGGTACCTCAACACAGTGAGGGAAGCCAGAGGATAAATCTCTAGCCGATTATACAGCAGACCTGGCAGGAAATTAAGAGAGATGGTGCACAACAATGCGCTGATTGGAGATACATGGGTTAGAAATACATGTTTTAGGAAGTGGCTACAAAGGAGGAGAAGAGATCAAATCAAAAGGAATAACCAAACCCGCAAACCAGGTCAGAGCATAAGAATCGAGGAGTAGCCTGAATACTGTCACCAAGGCCTTCACATTGTGAAAGATTCTATAAACCATCACTTGCTGTGGTTTACCCCCGGCCTGTCCTGAAGGCAGATATTCCTGATGGGGTGCTGGTCGCACTCCTGTATCCTAGCAAAAGCGGACACCCTGCAGGTTGGAGCCTACATAGTGACCGTCTGTTAAGGCATGTGACCGAGGGGGATCATCGCAGTTTCCCCATAGGATTCACTGAACAGCGTTCAGGAGCGGGAACCCTAGGCTACCTATACGACTACCACCCGACTCAGATCAGATAATTCACCACACGCTGGAGATCGAACTAGGGATGGCTCAGCTACTCACTGACTAAAGCCACGGAGCCATTGGGGAGCGGATAATTGGTTTCTTCTTCAGGCACGCGAGCATAAAAATCTAGGCTGACACTCCAGTGCAGTACTGAGGGAGTGCTGCACTGTCGGAGGTGCTACCTTTCGAATAAGATATTAAACTGAGGCCCTGACTTCCCTATCATAAAAGATCCCATGGGAAGATTTTGAAGAACAGCAGGTCAATTCTCCCCGGTGACCTGGCCAATTATCCCTTAACCAACATCACTAAAAGATAGATGATCTGATCATCACATTGCTGTTTGTGGGATCTTGCTGTATGCAAGTAGGTTGCCTAGTTTCTACACTTCAAAAGTAATTAATTGGCTGTAAAGCGTTCTGAGACATCCATAGGTCATGAAAGATGCTGTACAAGTGCATCTTTCTTTACAAGAAGTATATATGGCTGTCCACCCCCCATAGCAAGGAAGGAGCCTGATGATATGTCACTTACCTTGGATGGCTCTAGGTGTGTAATGGCGGAATTATGGCAGGCATATGTGGCTTCCTCTTGGCCGCTGAATAAATTGTAGAGCTTGAGTTCTCCAGTACAGGTCCCCAACATCAGAAAGCGCTCCCTGGCAGAGAACGCACAGCATGTAAAACCACTGCTTTCCTCGTCGGATTCCCTGAACACAGAAATGGGTCGGAACCTGCAACAAGAAAATGAGCAGGATGCAGAACTTTACTGTAATGTGAATACTTGAGCAATGATGGGTTATGCAGCAGTACCAGTGAGAACAGGCTTGCAATCAATATGTTTATATAAAAATAAATTCCATTTATAACACTCTTACTTTGCGCAGGAACCTTTCAAGTAGTGCACATTAATTTTCTTCTGGTGCAGTCACTGTTGCGTTTTGTGAACACCAAGAGATCACAAACAGGACAAACAGCAGCTCACCTGTGCGTTTGGTGTTATTGATTGAAGGAGGAACGTTGTGTTCATCAAGGTGAGAAATGTTACTGCTAAGAATGGAACACTTCCCATTTCATTCACCCAGTGCCAGCACCATACCTCTAAGTCACGTCTAACCTATGTACTGTAAAGCTCTGTCTACGCTGTCTCATCAAGTACTCCAAAGTCAGGTACAACAGGGGTTACATACAGAGTAAAGTTCCCTCTACACTGTCCCATCAAACACTCCCAGGGGAGGTACAGCACGGGTTAGATACAGAGTAAAATTCCCTCTACACCTCAGCCCCAACCCCAGGAAACCACCCCCCCGCACCAGTGACACTTTCCTCATTTTCAATACCAGCCATCATGTAACCCATCTGAGTGAGATTGCCCAATTAGAGGCAATTTTGTGTCATGACCACGCCCACTAGCAACTGCATTAAGATTGCCCAGACTCATTTTATTTAGTACTTCTATAGTCAACATATAGATGACAGGGCTGGATCTGAACCCAGGTCCCAGAGGTAAAAAGTTGGGGGTGTTGAATCTACAGGCATATAGGGAGAAGAGATGAAGGGAGGTTTTGGACATAATATGGGCAGGATTAGACCAGGCTGTGATGCCCCCTCCTATATGGTCGCACTAACCTGGATTATCCGATCAGTGTTATTTTAAACAAATGAGCTAGTCAGCGTTAAAACACTGCAGATTGAGAACTCCAGGCTACAGGATACAGTGGTGCCACTGTTACTGGATTAGCAATCCAGTGATTGCAAGTTCAAATTTCACCATGGCAAATTGTGGGATTGAATTCAATACGTTAAGTCATTTGTGGGCTTGTGCAAATGACCAGGAAAAGCTACCGGATCATCGTGAAAACCCACTAAGTCACTAATGTCCTCAGGGAAGAGAACCTCCCACCCGTACCCAGTCTGGCCTACATGCGACTCCAGTCTCATGTGTTATCATTAGTGTTCCAGTAAAGCAGAATGATGTGTGTGTGCAGTATTTGTATGTCTTGCTGTGTAGCTCATGGGTAATCTGGGACATAGGCCTAGGCATGGTGCAGTGGGAGCTGGAGCTAGTGAGGTGAACATAGGCTCTTATTTGAAAAGAAAGACTTGCATTTATATAGCGCCTTTCATGATCATCAGGCGTCACAAAGCGCTTTACAGCCAATGAAGTAATTGAAGCAAGATGGAGGTTGCGGGGGGGGGGGGGATTGGATTCTCATTTATCTGGCACCTGGAAGTGGTAAAGTCTGGAAACCAAGGCGGGTGGAAAAACCCCTGAGCTCTGAGCACAGAGGTGTGAGCCTCTGACAGTCTGTGTAAACCATGCTTTTTGGAAAATAAAATTAAGGCAGAAATGTCCTACCCAGCTGCAAGAGCGTAGCAGGAAATAGGTCGATGCTACAATTCCAGACACACTTTGTTGCCTGACTAATGCTAATCATGCTTTTTCCTTGGTGTTACACCCAGTTATTTATTTTTAATTTGCTGACACCACCCCACACAGCAGTACGGTTCTATGGATACGGGTTGTCGTCTGGTATCTTACCCAGACAGCAAGCCTATGCAGCCTAATCGATCGCGGGAGGATTTATATTGGAGCCTAATCCTCACAAAGCTCCACATACTTTTCCAGAGAGGTCCTAGAATAGCCAACAGGAGCTAATTATTCCCTCACTGATCTAGGCTCACCTCCGCCCGATCGGACCTGGGGCCTGCCTTATCTGGACGACATTACCACACATTTAGCGCCTCAGTTATCTGGATATTGGGGAAAGAGGAGGGCGAGAAGGAGAAAGAACACATACTGATTTCATCTGCGTATCTCCTGTCCACCAGCTCAAGAAAACACTGGTGGCAACTCAGAGGTAGATCCTGTGACTGTCCTCTCAGCCAATACGTAGCACAGGTGAGGAGAAAAGTTTCATTAAAAAGGCATGGGAACCACTGAATTAACACCGAGTCGAATAAAATTACAGTCCCCTGGCACTTACACCGTCCATGTTTATCGTGGACAGCCGCCTATACCGGGCAAATAGCGTAAGCACATTATTACCATGAGTCAAAGGCACCACACTTGCACCGTATTAAGCTCGCCGGCTATTTGGTGCCGATCAGTTCTCTCAGGTTTACGAGCTCTGCCGATTTCAGGCGAAGGCAGCTTGAATCAGCTACCTGCATGGCTAGCCATTATAGCAGTTATTTTAACACTACAACCCATCGTGATTTTACCGCTCGCTGCGTATAGCGGGCAAACCCTGCTAGCACGAACATGCTCGCTATATGCAGGGGGGGGGCGCTTCAGGTTTATTCATTCCGTGCAGGGGAATGCCCCACCAATCCTCAGGAAGTTTATGCAAACAGCGAGGCGTTACCTGCTGAAGATGAGATGCCGGTCAAAACAACCCCCATCCACTCCTCCGTACTTGGGGAAGGAGGCTCGGTGCGTCACACGGGAGGTGAAGTTCAACGGCGCCTGCCGTCTCTGTTTTGGCTCCGGGCACTGGTGAGGGGTAAAGAGGGAAAAGGGCGGGCAGGTGACAACAGGGTTCTTGCAGCGCGCATGTTGTTCCCGCAGGTACTCTGTTATGATGCTGTCCAAGGACGGTGGGGAGGGTAGGTGGCGGTCCAGCTGCTTTTTAATGGCCGGCGTCTGGTTGTAAGCCCCGTAGTCGGACTTCTGGCGAATGAGCCTCTGCTTCTTCAGGTTGGTGCCGTTGCAGGGAGACGGCTTCTCCTTCGAGAAGCTTATCTTGCCGATTATTGGTGAGCCATTGGGGCAGGCAAGCCCGGGGGTGGAGGGGGTCACTTGAGCGACCGCCACCTTCGCTTGGCTGGGCGTCGAAAAGGCCGTCAGATTGATGGTTCGAGAGGAAATGCCGTTGGCCAGTCTGGGAGTCCGGGGCAAGCCGACGGGGGAGGTGCCGGCGGCGACCACAGGCGTGAAGGCCGAAGCATGCGGTGGGGCGGCCTGGATGGCCGGTGTCCTGGGGAGGTCGCCCTCCTTGGTGAGCACCGAGGCGGTGTCGTGCAGCCCGTGAGACACCAGGTGGTTGCGGACGAGCAGCAGCAGCTCTTTCTCAGAGAAGGCGATGCGTGTCTGGGCCACCACGTCGGCCTTCTGGAGCCGGGCCAGCGAGACGTCAGAGCCGATGGACAGCGGCTTCCCCGACACCCGCTCGATCAGCTCGGAGGCGTACTTGCAGAACTTGACGTGCTCGTGCCGCTTGTCCTGAAGCACGGGCTCCCGCATCAGCTGCTGGATCTGGCCGCTGCTGAACAGAGGAAGCTTGCTGATGATCTGCTTCACCGAACTGCTGCGGGACAGGCCCACTAGGGCTTTGCATGCCAGGCTGCGGATCTGATCAGCGTCCGTGATGGGCATCTTCACCGTCAGCAGGGACAGCAGCACCTTGATGCCGTTGTTGGCTTGCACCATGTTCCACATCTTGGTCAGCACGCTCTCCGTGCTCTTGGGGTTCTGCAGGCTCTTGCGCCGAGGGGTCCCGGAGTTGAACTTGCCGATGCTGGAGATGCGCTTATCGGGTCCGCAGACGCAGTTGATAATGACTTGAAGCGCGGACTTCTGTGTCTCAGCGTCGTTCGAGAAGATGTCCCCCTCGGCAACTCCGAGAATAATGCTCATCCCTGCAAGAGAAAACAAGGCCCTTTAATGTAGGACAGAATCTTACAGACCTGTAAGCTCCGCAACGTCACAGCTCAAAATACTTCAACAGCTAAATATTGCACTCAACTTTACACTTCACTGAAATCTTAGTGGAACCATTCCCCCATTCTTCACTGAATTACCAATAGCAGCTGCGATTGAGTAGTGTTGGTGTTCCCGAGAACTCGCCACACAAGCTTTCCCAACACACTACAGTTGTATTAAATAAGACATCGTGTTTTTGACACAAATTCTCTGCCTCGACCCCCAGGTTATCAACTATACAGCAGCAGTCTCATTAAAAACCCACGAGTCTCTAGTCTATTCTCCCAAGTGGAAGTGTTAAAGAATCCATGAAGAGATTGCCCAAGTCTCCCAGATTGGGTACACTACAGGACAGATACAGAGTAAAGCTCCCTCTACACCGTCCCAGCGGCAGGTACAGCACAAGTTAGATACAGAGTAAAGCTCCCTCTACACTGTCCCATCAAACACTCCCAGGGCAGGTACAGCACAGGTTAGATACAGAGCAAAGCTCCCTCGACACCGACCCAACACGCCCAGGCAGGTACAGCATGGGCTAGATACAGCGTAAAGCTCCTTCTACACCTATGTTCCCTCTAAGGTGCGTGGCCACACACGGAGCTGTCAGCTCCCGCGCACTTAAACTCTCAGGACAGCTGGAGCGGGGTGGGAGGGGCCCAATACTGAACAAACGGGGAAAAGTCAGAATGGCCTGGGAACCTCACAGTCGATCCAAATTGGAACGGTGGTCAGTCGTCGACTAATGGCGGCTGTAGGACCCACAATTCTCTGCGCCCCAGCAACCGTTCTATCTACCCCGCTAATTTCCCCGCAGCGCACGCTCTCTAGGGCTGCGGTGCATTCAAATAGTCGGACTCGGTGGAACCGGGAGGTGCTGGAGCTGCGATTCAATGGTGCTGGGCCGGCAGCTTGGGTTCGGCTCTTGAGACGTGTATTTGGTGACTTGTTGCCGAGACCTGCGCCTGCTCCTGTTCAGCTTCCTGGACCTGCTCCTCGCATGCTCCACGCAGGGAGGTCGTCTCTGGCCGCACTTTGGATCAGCACACGCAGAACAACAAGTCACCAGTTTGGGTATGCAAGTTGTGTGCTGAATTATTTTGATGATTGCTCTTTTTTGGGCTTATCAAAGTGATGTTGAAGGTTGTATGCAGGTCCCTAATAAGGGTCAGTGTCACACTCATGTTACAGCATTGCCTTTCCACCTCTGGGAGTTGGGGTTGAATCCATTGGGGAGCGATGAAAGGAAAGTCCCTGGTCTACTGTTTCGAAAGGCCAGGGCAGTATTACTGAATCACACAACTTTACATGAGTTGTGGAATCATTCTGAAAAGTAAGCAGTTTCCACAATGAAGGGCTACAACGAGCTTAGAAGTAATGAGAGAGATTCGGGATAATGGACTCCCATGCAACAAAACATCGAAAGAAGTTTAAATTTGACTCAGTGTAGTTTCCAAAGGACAAGCCCTCAGACAGAAGACCACTCAGTGAAGTGAAGGCAGCAAAGTGAAGTTAGATTTTTCTTATATTTGGAAAATATTAATTTTTAAAGTTAATATTTAAAAATATATATTTTATCCCGATCGTTAGACAGTGTGTGTCTGGGTGAACCTCTTCAGGCGAAACTTTATTTTAATGTTTCAAATCATATGGTGTATGCAGACAAAAGTGAGCTGTGGATGTGTAAACCAAGAAAACGGTCCTGAACTGGAAATGTTGATGTGAGTGTGTGTCTGATTAAAGACGAAAGCAGTACCAAGGCAGGAGGGAAAGGGAAGCACAGTTTAATCTTAAACTAGCAGAGACCCGCAAAACATTTGCGGTCAAATGAGTATCTTTATTACAACAGTACTTGTTTAGACTGTTATCATCTTTGTCTATAGAATCAACGCTGAAGCCACCCCTCCTGCCCTCGCTCTCTCCCTTCCCTCCCCCTCTCGGCTCTGTAGCAACGCCCGAGGAGGCCCCGCCGCCTCGACATTGGAGCAGACCCAGCGTCAATCAAACTTTAAAAATTTGCGCCAGTGCTCCCCGCCCTAATTGGTTGCGAGGACTGGGGGGGGGGGGGGGGGCTGCCCTGATCGCCCATTGGTCGGTGCAACTGTCATTCATTCCGGACCACGAGGTCCCAGCCCCCGGACAGACAAAAAATAAATTATTATAGAAGATTTGGCTGCAGTTCTACAAGCGCTTTTGCTCCAATGGAAAATGGCTTTGGGTGCACTTAAATGAAAAAGTGTTGGTATAACCCAAGAGATAATTGAGGGTACTAATAGCTTGATGCAAGAGTCCTGTACAGGTTTATATGAGGTCCCTTTTCTCCAAACCTCTAGACATTGACATAATGGCCACCTTTGGTTAAACTGCTAATCCATTTAACATTTTGTTTCCGGTTACAAAGGAACAGGAGATGGCTTGGACAATCTCAGATAGCCTCCTTGATAAAGTGCAACATATCTCCACCGGCACCTGGGAATCCCTGGCCCAAGACCACCAAAAGTGGAGGAAGAGCATCCGGGAGGTCTCGAATCTCGTCGCCGAGAGCATGCAGAAAACAAGCGCAGACAGCGGAAGGAGCGTGCGGCAAACCAGTCCCACCCACCATCCCCTTCAACCACTGTCTGCCCCCTGTTAGAGACTGTAATGCCTGCATTGACTGTACAGCCACCTAAGGACTCATTTTTAGAGTGGAAGCAAGTCTTCCTCAATTTCGAGGGACTGCCTACGATGATGCTAATAGTTGTTAATGTGTTAGATTCAGTGCTTCTATTGTGGTCCATCATCATCATAGGCAGTCCCTCGAAATCGAGGAAGACTTGCTTCCATTCTAAAAATGAGTCCTTAGGTAGCTGAACAGTCCAATACAGGAATTACAATCTCTGTCAGATTGTGGTCCAATCTGCCATTAACACTTCACAAGGGAGGAGTCCCCACCTGTCCGTTAAGCCCTCCACCATTGCCCTGACTAGTCTCCACTATTAGCTTTTTCCATTGACTCAGAGATGTTATGATTATAACTTTAATGGGATACCAGACAGCAAATTCTAACACGAGGCATGTGTAATTTAGTTTTAATAAGAGTTGTGACTTGTTAGAAATTAAATAAAGCCACGAATTACATTTATAAACCAAAAATAGCAACTGACTTCATGATTTTTAAAGAGTTGGTCTGATTGTCTCACGGTTTGAGCTGGTGGGGTGGCAATATGGCATTACTGTATACTGTACATGCCTTTTGCTGTTGCTTTTGTAAAATTTGCACACGAAAAAAAGATCGTGCTCAAAGGAATCCGTGGCCCGCTAAGTACAAAGAAAAAATTAGAAGGTACATTGCTCGACACTCCCCAAATAACATGCCTCAATATAGTTCAACATTTGACCATTTCCTGCACCACTCAATTAGCGACGAATTAGGGCCAACTTGTGCTGTGGGCCCATGGCCAGGAGGAACTGAACTGACACTGCTCAGTTTAAGCAAGAACTAGCAGGCAGATTTTACCCCACAAATCTGGGCTCGATTTGAATCCAGATCCCATTAGCAGTTCCTCTTCATCGTTTGTATTCCAGATGGAAACTGTTAATCTTTTGAAGGTGATCTTTGAACAACAATGGCCATAGATTAAGAAAAACCCACTCACCCACAGCAGTCACAGTGGAGGACCCTTCATCCATCACATCTACAGACTCTGCTAGCAAAAGCTGTGTTTTGGAAACCACGGTGAGGACAGCCAGCACATCTAGAGCAGAACGAACAGTGTCACTCCTGAAGGAAGGAGAGCATGCAGAATTAGGGTATGGCACAGAGACACAAACATTTAGCAGACAGCCTGTTGCAGACACCCCCCTACACCCCAGCAAAGGATGATTATGGGACACCACCCACAATCCCGTACAAATGAGTTTCCGATCTCAGTCATGTGGCACAGGGAATAAAAATCAACCGACTGCCTTCAAGGACTAGACATTAAATGGTTGTTTTATGTAGAATTTACAACACAGAAACAGAACATTTGGCCCAATAGTCGATATGCTCATTGTTTGTGCTCCACACGAGTCTCCTCCCACTTTACTTTGTCTCACCCTATCAGCATATCTTTCTATTCATTTCTCCCTCGTGTGTTAGAAACATAGAAATTAGGTGCAGGAGCAGGCCATTCGGCCCTTCGAGCGTGCACCACCATGCAATAAGATCATAGCTGATCATTCCCTCAGTACCCCTTTCCTGCTTTCTCTCCATACCTCTTGATCCCTTTGGCCATAAGGGCCATATCTAACTCCCTCTTGAATATATCTAACGAACTGGCCTCAACAACTTTCTGCGGTAAAGAATTCCACAGGTTAACAACTCTGACTGAAGAAGTTTCTCCTCATCTTGGTCCTAAATGGCTTACCCCTTATTCTTAGACTGTGACCCCTGGTTCTGGAACTCCCCAGCAACGGGAACATGCTTCCTGCCTCAAACCTGCCCAATCCTGCCAGAACTTTATATGTTTCGATGAGATCCCCTCTCATTCGTCTAAACTCCAGTGGATACAAGCCCAGTCGATCCAGTCTCTCCTCATATATCAGTCCTGCCATCCCGGGAATCAGTCTGGTGAATCTTTGCTGCACTCCCTCAATAGCAAGAATGTCCTTCCTCAGATTAGGAGACCAAAACTGAATACAATATTCTATGTTTCTATGTGTTCCTCTTAAATACATCCATACTATTACCTCAACTACTCCACATGGTAGCGAGTTCCACAATTCACCACTGTGAGCAAAGATGTTTCTCCTGAATTCCTTAATGGATTTATTAGTGACTACTTTATATTTATGGGCCCTAGTTTTGGACTCTCGAGTGGACACATCTTCTCTGCGTCTACCCTATCAAACCCCTTCATGATTTTAAAGACCTCTACCAATTAACCCCTCCGCCTTCTCTTTTCTAGACTAAAGAGCCCCAACCCAAGCAGTCTTTCTGGTTTTAATAATGTTGGTTGAGGGATAAATGTCCGTCAGTAAATCTGCTGGTCTTCGAATAGTACTCTTTTGTATTGCTGCTGAATAATAGGGTCAGCTCCCAGATTAAATACCAAAAAGTGGTACATTTTCAGTCGCACTGCCTTTTTAAAACAAAATCTAATCTGCATACATTTAACAAAAGTTTCAGTGAGTCGTTGATTGTTCTGGTGGGAGACAAGGACAACCATGACACAGATGTGCCAAGACTCTTTCCTTAGGGACCATCTTTGTTGATACACGAGATAACATCTTGCAAGCTCTCAGGGAGGTATCAATAATTTGGGACCACCGTTGGAATGCATCATCTGCTCCCTACCCCTGAGAATTCGTGGGCAGGAGGAAGAGAAAGAAGAGGAAAACTATTCTGGGGGGAGGTGTAATTTTAGTGTCAGTATTATTGCCCCCAATGAGTTTCACAGCAATCAATTCAAACACTGCCTTCAGCAATCGCTCCCTGAACTCTGCATTGCTCCTCCTTCATCTTTCCCCACCTTCAAACGTCTCCTCTAAACCTCTGTCTTTAGTCACCTCCCCAATGCTTCTCCCAGTTCCTGCTCAGAATCTAAGCCTCTTGCTCTCTCCTTGGGATGTTTCACCAAGTTAAAGGAAGTGCAGATTTTATTGTTTCAGGACCTCCTCTATGAAAGTGCCCTGTGAAAGCAGGTATGCTTGGTCGGTCTGATAAGAACTGTTCAGTCTCACTTAATCCAGTTGGTTACACATTGATCAACAACAGGCATATTAAAGTGCCAATCATGGAGTTTGAAATAAATGTTGACATGTAGATAGCGGTGTGATTAAATACTTCACATTGAAAGCACTAACCATTTCCTTCCTCTTAATACAAGTATTATTACAGACAGACCAGAGGTGCTGGCACGATGAAATGGCCAGCACAACACACAGTTTTAGCCGTCTGGTGTTACTGGTTGGAATATTGATAAATATAGGAAGCTCCTGTCAGTGGAATTCTCACTCGTTGAGTGACGTTATCCCCAAAAGACCAGACCTAAGCCAAGAATATCTCAGCAACAACTCCCCCCTTCAAGATCACAAACTTCACCACAACTAACCTACTCCTCCAACATAAATAACATCTGCTGTAGTGAGCTCTCTCTTGGGTCTCATCCAAGGAGGTCGTTAATTAATTTTTCGTAGCCAATCTTTCCAATTCTTTGTCAGATCACAAACGCCAGAGGTCACCTTGCACACATCAAGGATCACTCTGCGCCAATGCTCTTAGCCAAAAGGCCAAGAGCCACTGCACCGTTCCTGAAAGTACTGCAATACCAGGTTCGTGCCATGGAGGTGGATGGGTCAGCACCCCCACACACCTCCGTGGAGGTGGATGGGTCAAACCACCCCACCCAACTGCTACAAATCCAACAACAGGTGGTCAATTCCTGTGAAGGTTCCAAGACATTCAAGAAATTTTCGCCTCTGAGGAGGGAGCAGAATCTGTCGGCCTGTTTCCCTGCAGTCCCCTAGCTCGGGTCTCTCCAGATCTGCTTTCGAGGTACACACAGCTTTATATTTATCCTAGCTGTACTGAACCCATTACTAACAGACACTTGGTTTTATGCCAAAAGGGACTATCCCTTACTTCTTCCCCATACAACTTTCTTTCTCCATTTCACCCCCCGCCCCCCCAGTTATCAACTCCTCACGGGCAACTAATTTTTCCACTGGTACCTCATCAATTCACGCTCTATATGAGAGTCCAAATAGTGTGTAGAAGCATGTTAGCTGATTACATGGCGAGGGCGGGGAGCTGGGGAAGGCAGTAGGTGGCAGTGGTCAGTGCATCACAGCCGATTCCAATTCCAACTCATCCCGACATTCACATGTAGCTGGACTATGAACAAGAGCAAGAACCATGGCTCTTTTTCTCTTAGCTAATCTAGGGGACCGACGAGGCCAATTGTAGCACTAACTCACACCTGATCTGGCTGAGATCAGCTAACTTCGATGGAACCGGTTTTCACCAATTTGAGCACAATTTGACAATTGTGTCAACAATTTTCCACCTCTGCTCCCCTCTCCTCCTTTAAGGCCCACCTTAACACCCAGCTCTTTGATCATCCATCCTAATAACTCTTTCTTTAGCTCAGCATCCATTTTTTGATTTTGCCTCTGAAGCACCTCACGAGATTTTCCTGCATTAAATGCACTATATAAATACAAGTTGTTGTTCCAATTTTGAAAACTTCAATAAGAAACATTTCAATCAAAGAAAACAAAGTGTACTCTATTTTTATTGTTTCCTCAAACAAACACGCACTAAAACCAGCTACTCATTATTCAAAACTATGGAACTCCTTTCCTCCTTCAATCCGGCCTTTCCTCCAGCAATCTACAGGCCTTTAACATCCAAATAGTAATCAAACTCATTAGTATTTGATTTATCATCTCTCCAAACCCAACCTTACACCGAGACTTTCAGCCAGGTTCATCAAATAATGAAAATACCAGAAATGCTAAGTTTCAGGTCCCTAACCTCAAACATTAGCCCTGTGGTCCCAAACACCATGGCCGCCCAACATGGTAGGGCTCATATTTTAAGCAGATGTATGCTTTTAAGTCTAAATACTGGGATGGAAGTATTTTTCCATATAAATAATTGAGGGGGAAAAAACCATACTTGGGTAAGAAACATTTATACAAAAGAGCCAAGAAAGACGACTGCGATGGTTTGGGTACATTTCAAGAATGAAAACAGCTTGAATACCTTTCGTGGCCATGCACACAGTGGAGCAAAAAGCCAAGACCAAGGAAGCGCTGGACAGACAATGTCAGAGTGACTTGTCACAAAAAAGGATACAGATGACTAGCTCAAAACCCACAATGAAGTAAATTTATTCGGCCCCATCGCCGCTGCTGAGCTGATGGATGAGAATAACAAACACCTTTAAGGCCACATTTTGCAGTGATCCCCCAACTAGAAATCTGGAGCCATGGGTCAAAGCCTACCTGCCGTAGTAAGTCCTCCAATCACAAGCGATGGATATGAGCTGCAACAGAAGTTGTACGCAAGAGAGCTTGTGAAAAACCTCAGCTGGCTCCCAAAACAGTCTTGCTGGGCCATATTCAATCAGAAACTCCATCATCTCCATAACTTGGTCGTGGGTGTAGGAACAGGCCTAGAAGAGAGATTCAAAACAAACAAATTAGCTCCGGCAGCAGCCACCTCAAAATCTGTGGCCCCAAACCATCAGGGCAGAAGCAGAACCACATTCCATATGCAGCATCTACCCAAGTATTCCTGAGCAGATGACTCCTGAACTGATCAAAAACAGGTTAATGAAGAAAGATTCCCTGGGGATAAAAGTTCTTAGACTTGAGGTACCAATTCACGTTTTCTAATTATACACGTAGTACAACGTTGAAAACAAGAACATACAAAGCGGTGATTTGCTGTGATGTTTACTCTGGATGCAAAATGGAAGTGATGCACTGGTCGCTGAAAGATGACCAGCCTTCTGTCAGGGAGGATACAAAGTTATAATGGGATACCGTCCATGGATGATGTCACAAACCTCCGTGAATCAAAACTTTTGAAACTAACATACTCCCTCCATCTGGACAAGTTAATACATTGTTCAGAAAGATGCCTATCCAATGGAACACACAAATGCCCAAGCTTCCACCCATGTTGCAGCCATTTTGGCTCTTCATGCTCAGAAGAAGCAGAAAGTGTTTTCAAAGCGAGCTGTAGCAAAAGCAAGCTTGCCCCACCCACCACCCTTTAAACAAAGAGACACATGTAACTTTACACAGACATGGCAAAGCATTTAAGATTCCGTACCTGATTTTTGGATACAGGACACATTGACAGTTCCCAGCATGCCCACTTTCGAAAGGAACCCAGTGTCTGATGAGAGAGAAGTCACTTATGAAGGCTGGTTTTAAATCTGCGTCCATCGTGAAGTTACAGGTGCAACTTGAGTGCATGCAGATACTTGAGGCACCAGCATGCATGGTTCCCAGCACGCCCGCACACATGCAACACATACATTTACATGCTCCCTGACTTGCATACAGCATAAGCTTAAGCAGCTCCCAGCAGGTTGGTTATTGTTGAAAAGGAACCCAGCATCAGATGCAAGGAGACAACCTGAGGGTTGGGTCAAAGTCTTAGAAAGCAGAAAGTTTCATTTGTTCACGGAGGAGTAGACAACACCATGTCATGAATAGCCCCAGTTCTAGAATTCAAAGGTGGGGGGGGGGGGGGAGAAAAGAGAGACTGAAGCAAGGATTTCAAACTATGCCGCAGGATAACCGGAGGTATTGACCCATTTATTTTAAACGTAGTTAACACTTCCACCGATTTTAGATGAACATACTATACATTAGAATCCCAGAGCGCAATTCTGAGGCCACTGCGTCTACTGACGATATGTAATGTAGTGAAGGACTGCAACATGCAAGGGTTTAAAAACGAACATGGATAAAGAGTGTGCCGTTTTCAACATTGTCCACAATAAACTAATCTCCAAGATCACTACAGACTCCTTAAAGGCTCTGGAAAAGTGGGTGATGGTGTTTTCTCCCTTACGGAGCACAAGAAAACCATATGTGGTCAAAGGTCCTGAGAAAAGAGACATATTGCACAGGAGAGGTCAGTTCGCTAGCAGAACACACACACTTTCTAAATGGGACTATTTAGATGCAGGACATGAACCTGATTTACTGCAGATCTTTCAAACCTGTAACGCAGACTGTACGCTCACTCCAACGGGCTGCAACTTTAGGGGCCATGCCTGCGATAACTTTTAAACCTTCTTGCTGGTTTCTGAAGCCTTCCACATTGGCCATAACTTCCTTACCAAGAACACTCTCCATACAGGCTCACAAGGAACCCTGATTTTCCAAGCCAAACATTTCTGCAAGGCAGAACCCTCCAGGGGGCTACCCTGCCCCCTAAAAGCCAGATGCCCACATAGGTTATCTGTGTTAGCCCCATCATCATAGGCAGTGCCTCGGAAGCGAGAAAGACTTGCGTTCACTCTAAAAATGAGTCCTTAGGTGGCTGAACAGTCCAATACGAGAACCACAGTCCCTGTCTCAGGTGGGACAGATAGTAGTTGATGGAAAGAGTGGGCGGGACAGGTTTGCGGCAAACCTGTTAGCCTAGAGGGTGAACAGCAGCAGTAGGTGTAATAGCTGCACTAATCTAGACTCGAGTCAAAAAGCTACTCTCATTTGCAAAGTGCTTTAAAAATAATCTTTCACCCCAGTGGATTTTTTTCCTGGAACAATGGATGTTGTTTCTCCCCCACACTGGAGGTGTCCACTTCTTGGTCCGAGAGAATCTGCAACAGGTTGTGAAGGGTTCTTCTCAATGGTGTGGGGAACACCGCAACGTCCGCCTGCCTGGAGTTCTGAGGAACGGTTCCCTCAAAACAATTAACCAATCTCTTTTTACAGATGCTGTGCATTTCCCATTGCTGTTCCAGATTTCCAGCGACATTTCCCATTTAAGAGAAAAGGAAGATGAAGGGCTCGGTCACGAAGTTTATTGTCCAAATAATTGACTGTTCTCATCTCACGACCGTATCCTTCTCCTTTCTGTCAGTATATTCCTCTCATGTTGGGACTGGTTCATTTCTTGAAAATTTGGGTTGAGCTGAATTTAAAGAAAAAAAAAATCGGTCAGAGCATCGTGGGCCAAAAACACATTCCAGACTTGTTTTTAATCCTGTGATTTCTTGGCTCCTGGTGGATACGAGTTAAAGGGAATGCACTATACTCTGATCGGCATTTTTGTCCTAGTCATCGTCATCATCATCATAGGCAACCCCTTGGAATCGAGGAAGACTTGCTTCCACTCCTGAAGTGAGTTCTTAGGTGGCTGAACAGACCAATACGAGAGCCACAGACTCTGTCACAGGTGGGACAGATAGTCGTTGAGTGAAGAGGTGGGTGGGACTGGTCTGCCGCACGCTCTTTCCGCTGCCTGCGCTTGTTTTCTGCATGTTCTCGGCGACGAGACTCGAGGTGCTCAGTGCCCTCTCGGATGCATTTCCTCCACTTAGGGCGGTCTTGGGCCAGGGACTCCCAGGTGTCAGTGGGGATGTTGCACTTTATCAGGGAGGCTTTGAGGGTGTCCTTGTAACGTTTCCGCTGCCCACCTTTGGCTCGTTTGCCGTGAAGGAGCTTACTTTGAGAGTCTCGTGTCTCGCATACGATCTATGTGGCCTGCCCAGTGGAGCTGATCGAGTGTGGTCAGTGATTCAATGCTGGGGATGCTGGCCTGGACGAGGACGCTGATGTTGGTGTTGGTGTGCTTGTCCTCCCAGGGGATTTGTAGGATCTTGCAGAGACATCGTTGGTGATATTTCTCCAGCAATTGGTGTCTGCTGTACATGGTCCATGTCGCTGAGCCATACAGGAGGGCGGGTATTACTACAGCCCTGTAGACCATGAGCTTGGTGACAGTTTTGAGGGACTGGTCTTCAAATAGTCTTTTCCTCAGGCGGTTGAAAGCTGCACTGGCGCACTGGAGACGGTGTTGAATCTCGTTGTCAATGCCTGCTCTTGTTGATAGGAGGCTCCCGAGATATGGGAAGTGGTCCACGGTGTCCAGGGTCACGACGCAAATAAGCCACCCTCCACGTGATTTTTCTTGCTCCATGCAATTCATCCTTTCCCAGAACCTGTGGAACTCCTCACGTCTGTCCCTCCTGTATTGACAAGGCCCAACAGACCCATGTTTTACCTCCTCTGATCACTCCTTCCTGATTTAGCTTCTCCCTTACTTTTTTCAACTTGAAGGTATTCTGTATATAGGGCTGCTGTTTCAAACTGAGTTTATAGAAACATAGAAAATAGGTGCAGGAGTAGGCCTTTCGGCCCTTCAAGCCTGCACCGCCATTCAATAAGATCATGGCTGATCACTCCCTCAGTACCCCTTTCCTGCTTTCTCTCCATACCCCTTGATCCCCTGAGCCGTAAGGGCCATATCTAACTCCCTCTTGAATATATCCGATGAACTGGCATCAACAACTCTCTGCGGCAGGAAATTCCACAGGTTAACAACTCTCAGTGAAGAAGTTTCTTCTCATCTCAGTCCTAAATGGCCTACCTTTTATCCTAAGACTATGTCCCCTGGTTCTGGACTTCCCCAACATCAGGAACATTCTTCCCGCAACTAACCTGTCCAGTCCCGTCAGAATCTTGTACGTTTCTACGAGATCCCCTCTCATCCTGCTAAACTCCAGTGAATAAAGGCCTAGTTAATCCAGTCTCTCCTCATATGACAGTCCAGCCATCCCTGGAATCAGTCTGGTGAATCTTCGCTGCACTCCCTCAATAGCAAGAACGTCCTTCCTCAGATTAGGAGACCAAAACTGAACACAATATTCCAGGTGAGGCCTCACTAAGGCCCTGTACAACTGCAGTAAGACCTCCCTGCTCCTATACTCTAATCCCCTAGTTATGAAGGCCAACATACCATTTGCCTTCTTCACCGGCTGCTGTACCTGCATGCCAACTTTCAATGACTAATGAACCATGACACCCAGGTCTTGTTGCACCTCCCATTTTCTTAATCTGCCGCCATTCAGATAATATTCTGCCTGTGTGTTTTTGCCCCCAAAATGGATAACCTCACATTTATCCACATTATATTGCATTTGCCATGCATTTGCCCACTCACCTAACCTGTCAAAGTCACCCTGCAGCCTCTTGGCGTCCTCCTCACAGCTCACACCGCCACCCAGTTTAGTGTCATCTGCAAACTTGGAGATATTACACTAATTCCTTCATCTAAATCGTTAATGTATATTGTAAAGAGCTGGGGTCCCAGCACTGAGCCCTGCAACACTCCACTAGTCACTGCCTGCCATCCCAACTCTCTGCCTGTCAACCAGTTCTCTATCCACGTCAGTACATTACCCCCAATACCATGCACTTTGATTTTGCACACCAATCTCTTGTGCAAAGCCTTTTGAAAGTCCAAATACACCACATCCACTGGTTCTCCCTTGTCCACTCTGCTAGTTACATCCTCAAAAAATTCCAGAAGATTCGTCAAGCATGATTTCCCATTCATAAATCCATGCTGACTTGGACCGATCCTGTTACTGCTTTCCAAATGCGCTGCTATTTATCCTTAATGATTGATTCCAACATTTCCCCCATTACTGATGTCAGCCTAACCAGTCTATAAATTACCCGTTTTCTCTCTCCTTCCTTTTTTAAAAAGTGGTGTTACATTAGCTACCCTCCAGTCCATAGGAACTGATCCAGAGTCGATAGTTCATCAGCTATTTGGTTATCTTGGGTGTTATGACAGGTTCAACATCCATGCTCACTATTAGAAACACAAGGTGATTTTACGCTAAGAAGAGGCTCCTGCCCCATGAAAACAGAAAAGCTATCTATGAAGGGATAGCATTTCACAGATGCCTTAATGCTACTGTTGCTTTGCACGAGTGGACCTGGGTTAATTCTAGTTCCATCCTGGTTCCAAACCAATAATCTTCAGTCTTCTGGAATCTAACTTAGTAAATGAGCACGGGCATCTGTACTGGCATCTGCAAATCAGCCTGTGCCAGAAAGGGAGAGGATTTCCTGTTTTCCAAGTGAACAAGGATCATCATTTCAAATTGAATCAGGAATCCTAACTAGAATGCTTTTGATTAAAGGGAACTATTGATTTTGAATGCCTCCTATTGGTATAATCCAGATCATCACAAAAGAAGGCAACATATTTAATTCATAAAGCTTTCAGACAAAACCACCATAGCCGGGCCTCAGTTTGGTTTGGTGCCAAAATCCTCCACCTGTATTGAGAGGATTGACAGCGCTCCATACACCGGTTTCATTTCTCTGCACACACCTTACATGGTGGGTGTGGGTGAATAAGAGCACCTCCTTCTGTCCGCTGCAAGGATCTTTTCACGTGCTCCAGTTTAATCCCCAAATGTGACTCGAAGTACCTGCGTAGTGCCATACACGTGTGCTTGGCAGTTTGGCGGCTGGCAAAGATCTCGTCGTCACTGAGCAGAGCGCCCTGATCTTCCAGGTTTAAGATTTCCAGTGTGCTGATCTACAGGAATCACACAAATCAAAATTAAACCCAGGTTACACGGACAATCTGCACAAGGTTAAATTGGGGCATTCGAGCGTAGATAGAACATAGCAACAGGAGGCGGCCATTCAGTTCCTCGAATCAGTTCTGTCAGTCAATTTGATCATGGCTGATCTGTACCTCAATCCCATTTACCCGCCTCAACTCTATGTCCCTTAATATCCTTACCCAACAAAATGTTTTTGTTCTCAGTCTTGAGGCTACACTTGACGCAGAATCTACTGCCTCTTGGGGGGGAAGAGTGTTCCAGATTTCCAATACTCTGTGTGAAGAAGTGCTTCTTGATTTCACTCCTGAACTGCCTAGCTCTAATTTTAAGATTATGTCCTTTCGTTCTCAATTCCCTCACCAGCGGAAATATTCTTAATATTCACCCTATTAATAACTCACCCTATTGAATCCTTTTAATATTTTAACCAACTCGATCAGATTACCATCAGATAAATAGTTAACTAGTTGGCACAAAGAACAATCTGGATATGGTTACAGGTCTAAGGGAATACTGTTTATTCGAAGTACCCTTTTTATAAATTCGCCTTGCATTTAATTTGTGCTGAAAACATAGAAAATAGTAGGCGGCCATTCGGCCCTTCGAGTCTTGATCATGGCTCTATCTCCACACCGTATTCCTGCTTTTTCCCCATACCCCTTGATGCCCTGTGTGTCTAGAAATCTATCTATCTCCCTCTTAAATATATTCAGTGGCTTGGCCTCCACAGCCTTCTGTGGTAGAGAATTCCACAGGTTCACCACCCTCAGTGAAAATATTTCTCCTCATCTCAATCCTAAATTTCCTACCCTGTATCCTGAGACTGTGACCTCTTGTTCTAGACTTCCCAGCCAGGGGAAACATCCTCCCCGCATCCAGTCTATCCAACCCAGTCAGAATTTTATACGTTTCAATGAGATCCCCTCTCATTCTTCTAAACTCGAGTGAATACAGGCCTGGTCAACCCAATGTCTCGTCATACGACAGTCCTGCCATCAATTTTCCTGCTTGCTTGGGAGATCCTTGTGTCGGATATATCTCCCTTCCTGCCAGCCCCACTGTTACACTGCACTGCAATACGGGACAGCAGTTTACTGCCTTGGTTCACTCGCCACTCCCCCTGCTCACGTGGATATTTGCGCGAAAATTTCCTTGCCGCCCTTCTCCCTCAGCTCCGCGGAGATGCGCGACAGAAACAAATGCCGCTGCACCATTGCAGAGCGTTATGGCACGAACGTAAACCGCGGCAAGAAAACAAACAAACTGCGCCAACCGTACCAGGTTAACCAGCCGGCGGAGACCATCCTGTTTGTCAAACAGCTCCAGGATGGAGCGGAAGGCGAACGAGATGGAGAAGAACATAGTGGCGTGACAGCGGCCTGACTCGTGGGAGCACTCCAGCAGCCATAGTGTGTAGCTGACCACATCGGACAGCACATAGTGCGGCAGCAAGCACACCTGGAGAGAGAAGAATGAGAATCAATGTGACGGGCAATAAGTGCCTGCACTAAATTATAAAGGAGAAAGTAAGTAGTTATATTTATATTGTGCCTTTCACAACCACAGGACGACCCGGTGCTTCATAGCCGATGAAGTACTTTTGGAGTGCAGTCACTGCTGTAATGTAGGAAACGCAGCAGCCAATTTGCACACAGCAAGGTCCCACAAACAGCAATATCATTATGATCAGATAATCTGTTTTTAGCTGCTTGAGGGATAAATATTTGCCAGCACAACAGGAATAACTCCTCTGTTCTTCTTCGAATAGTGCAATGGGATATATCACATCCGCGTGAGATAGAAGACGGGGCCACAATTTAATGTCTTATCCGAATGATGGCACCTCCGACAGTGCAGCACTGAAGATTTTGTGATCAGGTTCCCGGGGTGGGATTTGAATCCACAACCTTCTGACTCAGAGGCGAGCGCGCTACCAACTGAGCCACAACTATACAGCATCTTCAACACACTAAAATCTCCCAAGGCAGTTCACAGGAGCGTTATCAGACCAAACTTCACACCAAGCCACATAAGGAGATATTAGGATAGGTGCCCAAAAGCTTGGCCAAAGAGGTAGGTTTTAAGGATTGTCTTAAAGGTGGAGAGAGGAGGTGAAAATGCAGAGAGGTTTAGGGAAGGAGTTGCAGAGCTTAGGGCCTAGACGCTGAAGACACAGTCACCAATGGAGAGGCAGTTTCATACAGCAAAAGACCATCAGAGATAACCACCTTAAAGATGTAATCTACACCATAATTACAGCATTGTGAATAAAGCTTATCCTTCACCAACACAGAAGGCAGACCCAAATGATTCAGAATGTTTCCCGGCATGGTGCTACAACTCACCCGTTCCATTGCATCCTGGTTGTAAGCCAAATAGTACAAACACAGGGAAACCCCAGTGGCAGCCATGGAGGGCCTGGGGATCTCCAGCAGCTTCTGAACTCCTTCGTGAGCCACAAACTCCGCAGCAAACTTCTTGTGTAACAACAGAGAGGCCAGGTACTGCGGAGGAGGAAAGACAGATGTCAAACAAACACAGATTGGAAACAGCAGGGTTGATGCCCAGCTTATTTCACATGCATCATGGCAGTGGCTGAGTGGCAAAGGCCCCTATGAAGCTGATGTCGCAGCCTGTGTTACAAAGACTGCCAATAATACATCCGCCAGTATCTCTGCTTCCCAGATTGCATGCTGCTTGGAGCAAAGGTTATAATAATCTGCAATTATTATAACAAATGAGTACAACAGTCGTCCTCTGGAACACCTCTCCCCCTCAAATGTTTTCCTCTGCAGAAGGCACTGGTTCATGCTACCATCAGGTGCCTCACTCAAGTAGCCATGCAATAGTTTAGACTGAGCATCAACCGGGGAACAGTGCAGCCAAGGCCAACGCTGTCCTGGGGGTACTTGTGCATGAAACACAAAAAGGTTAGTATACAGGTACAAGTGATCAGGAAGGCCAATGGAATCTTGGCCTTTATTGCCAAAGGGGATGGAGTATAAAAGTAGGGAAGCCTTGCTACAGCTATACAGGGTATTGGTGAGGCCACACCTGGAATACTGCGTGCAGTTTTGGTTTCCATATTTACAAAAGGATACACTTGCTTTGGAGGCAGTTCAGAGAAGGTTCACTAGGTTGATTCCAGAGATAAGGGGGTTGACTTATGAGGAAAGGTTGAGTCGGTTGGAATCCAGAAGAATGAGAGGGGATCTTATTGAAACATATAAGATTATGAGGGGGCTGGACAAGGTGGATGCAGAGAGGATGTTTCCACTGATGGGGGAAGCTAGAACTAGGGGGCATAATCTTAAAACTGAGATAAGGAGGAATTTCTTCTCTCAGAGGCTTGTAAATCTGTGGAATTCACTGCCTCAGAGAACTGTGGAAGCTGGGACATTGAATAAATTTAAGACAGAAATAGACAGTTTCTTAACCGATAAGGGAATAAGGGGTTATGGAGAGCGGGCAAGGAAGTGGACCCGAGTCCATGATCAGATCAGCCATGATCGTATTAATTGGCGGAGCAGGCTCGAGGGGCCGTATGGCCTACTCCTGTTCCTATTTCTTATGTTGTTATTATGTCCTCACCCAATGTCTGCCCGTGCACACATTCCAGCAGGGGTCACAAGAGAGCAAGAAAGAACGAGAAGCCTGGCTGATTTCCTCCTCCCAGGGGCACTAAGGCTAACTGTAGTTACCCTACCAGCAACCTGGCTATGATCTGCCCCCTCAGTATAGAATGGAACCCAGGTCCTTCCTGGTGCATAGGAAGGTGCAAGTTGAGAGAAAAGATGAACAATTCAAATCTATGGTCAACCAAGCAAACTTGTGGAGCTAGGACACACCAGCCCATTCCTCAATTTTCTCCCCATCCCTCCAGACGATGTTAACTCAAGCTGAGACCCAGTTCCATAGTGCTGCCTTCTCTTTATTAACTCACTCAAGTGGCCATCCTTCTTGTGCAATAAGAAAGAGGAGCAGGAGTAGGCCATTTGGCCCCTCGAGCCTGCTCCGCCATTCAATATGATGGCTGACCTGATCTTGGCCTCAACTCCACTTCCCTGTCCGCTCCCCATAACCCTTCACTCCCTTATCATTCAAAAATCGGTCTGTCTCCAACTTAAATATATTCAATGACCCAGCCTCCACAGCTCTCTGGGGTAGAGAATTTCAAAGATTCACGACCCTCTGAGAAGAAATTCCTCCTCCTCTCAGTTTTAAATGTGCGACCCATTATTCTGAAACTATGGCCCCTAGTTCTAGATTCCCTCACGAGTGGAAACATCCTCTTTGCATCTACCCTGTCTGTACCCTCAGAATTTTATACTTTTCAATATGATCACCTCTCATTCTTCTAAACTCCAATGAGTATAGGCCCAACCTACTCAACCTTTCTTCATAAGACAACCCCTTAATCTCAGGAATCAACCTGGTGAACATTCTCTGAACAGCCTCCAATGCAAGTATATCCCTCCTTAAATACGGAGACCAAAACTGTACGCAGTACTCCAGGTGTGGTCTCACCAATGCCCTGTACAGTTATAGCAGGACTTCCCTGCTTTTATACTCTAACCCCCTTGCAATAAAGGCCAACATTCCATTTACCTTCCTAATTACTTGCTGTATCTGCACAGTAACTTTGAGATTCATGTACAAGGATCCCCAGATCCCTCTCTACTGCAGCATTTTGTAGTCTCTTTGCATTTAAATAGTAATTTACTTTTTTATTTTCCCTACCAAAGTGGATAACCTCACATTTTCCAACCTGAAAATGACCCATTTATCCCGACTTACTGTTTTCTGTTAGTTAGCCAATCCTCTATCCATGCCAATATATTATCCCCAACCCCGTGAATTTTTATCTTGTGCTTTTATGTAGCACCTTATCGAATGCCTTCTGGAAATCCCAATACACTACATCTACTGGTTTCCCCATTATCCACCCTGCTCGTTACATCCTCAAAGAACTCCAGCAAATTTGTCAAACATGATTTCCCTTCATAAAACCATGCTGACTCTGCTTGATTGTATTATAATTTTCTAAATGCCCTACTACTACTTCTTTAATAATGGACTCTAGCATTTTCCCAATGACAGATGTTAGGCTAACTGGTCTATAGTTTCCTGCTTTCTGTCTCCCTCCTTTCTTGAATAAGGGCGTTACTTGCTTTCTGTCTCCCTCCTTTCTTGAATAAGGGCGTTACATTTGCGGTTTTCCAATCCGCTGGGACCTCTCCAGAATCCAGGGAATTGTGGTAGATGACAACCAATGCATCCACTATCTCTGCAGCCACTTCTTTCAAGACCCAAGGATGCAGGCCATCAGGTCCAGGGGACTTGTCCACCTTTAGTCCCATTATTTTCACAGCAGGCAGCGGAAGGGGCATGCGGCAAACCAGTCCCACCCACCCTTTCCTTCAACGATTGTCTGTTCGACCTTTGACAGAGACTGTAATTCTTGTACAGTCACCCAAGAACATTTAAAAAAAAAAAGAGTGGAAGGAAGTCTTCCTCGATTTCGAGGGACTGCCCATAATGAGTCGCATTAGTTTGCCTAGTACTTTTTCCTCTAGTGATAGTGATCGTTTTAAGTTCCTCCCTCCCTATATAGCTCCTTGATTATCTATTATTGGGATGCTTTTAGTGTCTACTACCATGAAGACCGATACAAAATATTTGTTCAAAATCTGCCATTTCCCTGTTACCCATTATTAATTCCCCAGTCTCATCCTCTAAGGGACCAATGTTTACTTTAGCTACTCTCTTCATTTTTATATAACTGTAGAAGCTCTTACTCTGTTTTTATATTTCTTGCTTGTTTACTCTCAAAAAGAGAAGATAGATTAAGTCATCCTTTGCTGGTTTCTAAAAATTTCCCAATCCTCTGGCCTACCACTAATCTTCACAACATTGTATGCCTTTGTTTTAAATCTGGTATCATCCTTAAATTTCTTGGTTAGTCACGGATGGTACATCCTTCTCTTAGAGTCTTTCTTTCTCACTGGAATATATCTCTAAGAGTTATAACATCTCCTTAAATTTCTGCCACTGCTGTTCTGCTGTCTTGCCCTTTAATCTATTTTCCCAGTCCAATTTAGCCAACTCTGTCTTCATACCTTTGTAATTGCCTTTATTTAAGTTCAGGACACTAGTTAGAGACCCAAGTTTCTCACCTTCAAACTGAATTTGAAATTCTACCATGCTTTGATCACTCTTCCCTCGAGGATTCTTTACTATGAGATCATTAATTAATCCTATCTCATTTTACATTACCAGATCTAAAATAGCCTGCTTCCTGGTTGATTCCACAACGTATTGTTCTAAGAAACCATCCTGAATACACTCTATGAACTCATTCTCAAGGCTACCGTTGGCAATTTGATTTGTCCAATCTATATGAAGATTAAAATCATCCATGATTATTGCTGTACCTTTCTTACAAGCCTCCATTATTTCTTGATTTATACTCTGTCCTACAGTGTAGCTACTGTTAGGGAGCCTCTCGACTACTCCCACCAGTGACTTCTTTCCCTTATTATTTGTTATCTCCATCCAAACTGATTCTACATCTTGATCTTCTGAGCCAATATCATTTCTCACTACTGCACTGATCTCATCCTTTATTAACAGAGTTACCCCATCTCCTTTTCCTTTCTGCCTAGCCTTCCAAAATGTCAAATACCCCTGAATATTCAGTTCCCAGCCTTGATCACCTTGCAACCATGTCAGATACACAAATCACTAAAAGTAGTGACATAGTTTTTTTTAATGGCCTTATTAACCTAAGCATTGGGTTTCATTTCTAGAGGGATAGAATTGAAAAGCAGGGAAGTTATGTTAAACCTGTATAGAACCTTGGTTAGACCCCACTTGGAGTATTGTCAACAGTTCTGGTCTCCGTATTATAAAAAGGATAGAGGCACTGAAGGAGGTTCAAAAACGATTTACAAGGATGATACCAGAACTGAGAGGTTATAACTATCAAGAAAGATTGAACAGGTTGGAGCTCTTTTCTAGAGAAAAGAGATGGCCTGATAGAAGTCTTTAAGATTATGAAAGAGCTTGATAAGATGGAAGTAGAGAAGATGTTTCCGCTTACAGGGGAGATTAATAAATCCAATAGGGAGTTCAAGAGAAACTTCTTTACCCAGAGAGCGGTTAAGCAAATAGCATAAATGCATTCGAGGGGAAGCTAGATAAGTACATGAGGGATTAAAGATAGAAGGTTATGCTGAGAGGAAGAGGGGTGGGAGAAGGCTGGTGCAGAGCTTAAAGACCGGCATAGACATGTTGGAATTAATGGCCTGTTTCTGTGCTGTACATTCTATGTAATTCTGTGTAATCCTAGACAGTGAGTGCTTATAGGCTATTTTACCATAGGGGTACCTTACCCGAGCCGAAATCTGTCCTCACTGATGCCCATACAGGTGCACTTTCCAGAAGGGGGCCACTGCACAGTAGGAGCAAAAACCATGCCTGATTGTTCTTCTCCCAGCTTATGAGTGCTGCAGCGAAAAGTGGCACCCCAACAACTGATCACAGGCAAGGCATTGAACCTGGGATCCTCCTAGTCCCTACGGATCAGTCTGCACTGGGTAGTTCACTTCCTAATTAAGTCATTGGAAAGCTGCACTAGGCTTGTAGAGGGACTGAGAGAGAGTGGATAGGACGGACCCATTTCCCTGAGCACTGGGGTCAAAAACCAGGGGGCATAGATTTAAAGTAATTGGTAGGGGATTTGAGGGGAAATTTCTTCACCCAGAGGGTGGTGGGGATCTGGAACTCACTTCATGAAAGGGTGGTAGAGGCAGAAACCTTCACATTTAAAAAGTATTTGGACATGCACTTGAAGTGCCGTAACCTACAGGGCTACGGACCAAGAGCTGGAAAGTGGGATTCGGCTGGATAGCTCTTTGTCGGCTGACGCGGATTCGATGGGCCGAAATGGCCTCCTTCCATGCTGTAAATGTCTATGATTCTATGATTCAACACCAGCAGATAGACAGAAGTGAATGGAATGTCCGGTCAGCCACGCTCGGTCAATGGTCTCATACCTTAAGTGCTTCAAAGGTGAGCTGGACGTCGTTAGTTTGCTTCAGGTCGATGTAGTACATCAGCAGCTCTCGAGCACCAAGCTGCATGAACACAGCCAACAACTTGGACAAATCAGAAACAAGGAGTTACAGGAAGGCAAGTCTGTAAAGGTCAATACGTGTCAGCAATTGGATTTCACACCAGCAGAGGCTCAAAATGTTGAAAAATTCCCCACATAACTCAAGTACGACTGGCACAGAAACTCTCAACCAATAAATTTAGAAGGCAGAGTCTAGGCGCCCTCTAACTTTCACCTCCATTATTGTGCCCCAGAGGACGGGTCAAATAATGACGTCCGGCTCCCTGATGTGCCAGTGATCTCTATAGTCAGAACCTCAGTACTGCACCAGACGGCAACTCTTGCTGGGCTCCCTCCCAGGCACTGGCCATCCTCTGGTACCTCGCTCGAGTGCCTATTTTTTTCCTGTGATCCTGGGCAGCAGGCTATTCACACCAGTGAAGGCATCAAGGTCGAGCCCAGGCCCCATGCTCAACCGACAGCCATACTCGCACACAGCACGACAATTACGCGATAGCGATCAGAGGTGGGATCCCTGGCTGATTTTCCCCTTCCTAGCCCAAAGGTGCGGAGACCAACTGTGGTCTTTGCTCAAACCCCAGACATGGATTATGATAAGAATGGATAACTTGAAAAAAAGAGTTTGAACAATTAAATTATTAGAAATACTACCTGCAGCATCCCTATTTGTGGTAATGTCGAGAACAGCGATTCCTGCAACCTGAACACACACCATAGTACCGCACCGTAATCTTTTTCTAACTTCTGCCATCACCATCTCAAGACGCCCCATCATCCGTTTTGTGTCTCAAATCTCTCCTGTCTTCCACCCTATCACAGACCTTCCCTTTTGTTCTTTCCTCACCTCCCCCCCCACCCCCCACTTTCAGCGCTCCTTAAGAATTTGTTCATTTCAAACTTTTGCCAGTTCTGACGAAGGGTCATTGACCTGAAACATTAATTGTTTTTCTCTCCACAGATGCTGCCTGACCCTCAGTATTTCCAGCATTTTCTGTTTTTATTTCCGATTCCAGCATCTGCAGTATTTTGCTTTTGTAATAGTACCACACCAGTTTTGTATCACAAGATTATAGTCTATAATCTTTATTTATTACAGATGTAAAACATAGAAAAAAAGACAGTAACTTGCTTTTGACCTGCAGCTAAAACAGCGCTTCATAATTTGCAGTGTTACCTGACCAAACAACTGAATTGAGTTTACTTTACAACTATTGGATTCAGTTGCCTTAGAAGAATGCAGATTCACTTGGTAGAATATATTGCGTATTACATTGTTTCACAATCTTTCCTTATAAAACATCAACTTACACTGAGCAACTCCACAGGAAAGCGGCTAGCATTTTAAACCACAAAGCACGATACACAGGAACATAATAGGCTGTTCAGCCCATCAGAACTGATCCTTCTAGTATCCCAGCTCCTCCACTATAACATTCAACTACATTTTGAATGTTGCTGATATTTACATCTCTGCTACTCCACCTATTATTCCAAATGCTTATCACTCAGTAAAGATGTCCATCCTAATACAAGTTTTAAATTTAGTCCTGGCCTGGTTAATTTGAAGTAATGTTTTGGATTACCTTATCTATGCATCATTTAACATTTTATATACTTAACAACTTTCTTTCTAGACTGTAGAGTTTAAGTTTCTCTAATCTTTCCACCTGGCTCATTCCCTTCTACACTTAGGATCATTCTTGTTAGTCATCCTGCACTCTCTCGGTAACATCTCTTGATGTGACATGGTGGCTAGAATCAATCAAAGCAAGGATGCTTTTGGAAAAAGACATGTTTGTAAATTCAATCACAGGCAAGTGAAAAAACATTAACTTAATTGGAAAGAATACTGAGGGCCACATATACCTTTTGCACAAAGGCCCAGGGTTATCTTTGAAGCACTAGTCCTACACTTTGCCACATCACAGTAATCTTGGAGAGATCAAACGATGGAAATCTCTGGGGTCTCATCAGTCAACCCGCGCCCCCCCCCCCCCACCCCACCCCGCCAAACACAAACAGTGACGGCAGAAGTCAAAAGAAAATTGGCAAACTTCGCTGATGAGAACATCTGGTGCTCAGGGGGAGTGTGTGGCAGAGTGGGTTAGTGGTCTGCTACCTGCTCGAATCCAGCACTGACTGATGAGATCAAAGGCTCCTCTACCTACCTGGATGAGTTTGCCAGTCTCAATCCAGTTCTAGTGGGCCTGGGTCCACAGCACATAACTAAAAGAAAATAACTTGCATTTACACGGCACCTTTCATAAGCCCAGGCGGCCCTAAAGCACTTTACAGCCAATGAAGTGTTGTCACTATTGTAATGTAGGGAACCTGTCCCGAACTGACAAACTGGATGGGGTGGCCGGGCTGGGAAATGGAGAAATGTCACACTGGGGTAGCAGGGGACATATGTCTGGGATTGGGACGGAGACATACTTTTGGGGAGAAGGGTGTTGTCTTGTTCTACATCTAAACATTTTAGACCTAACCTGGGACCATGTGATGCCAACACTGGGTGTTCCATATCAACATCCCTCATAAAAAAAGTAATTAAAGAAACAAATTCAAGTATGGTAGTATTGCGGTTCTGTTACTGGACTAGTAATCCAGAGGACTGGATTAATAATCCAGAGAACAAGTTCAAATCCCATCATGCCAGTTCGAGATTCTGAATTCAGTTTTTGAAAAATAAGCTAGATATATATAAAAAGCTGGTATCAGTAAAAGTGACCATGAAGCAGTCGGATTGTCGTAAACACCCAACTGGTTCATTACCGTCCTTTAGGGAAGGTAACTTGCCACCCTTACCCAGTCTGGCCAATATGTGACTCCAGTTTCACATGAACATGGTAGATTCTTGTGAAGTGGCCTAACAAGCCACTCAGTTGCATCAAACTGCACCAACCTTCTCAAGTGGCAACTAGGGATGGGCAATCAATGGCAGCTGTGCCAGCAAAGCCCACACCCGAGAATGAGTTTAAAAATATAAATCAGCTTTGCGACTTACCTCCTGATATTCTCCCAGGGGCGTTAAGTACTGTAGAATTAACCTCTGCTCAATGGCAGAGGTCAAAGGGTAAAGGTTATAATTATTGCCAATCACCCAAGGTGACATTTCTGACCAGCTATTCGACTGCTCATTGCATACTCGTTCAGGATCCAAGTTGCTAAAGCCGAGTCTTTGTTTAACTGCTTTCATTACATCCTCCCTCTCAGTCCTTCGCCCATCCTTCCCCTTCACTCCCTCCTCGCTCTCGGTGGTCTTGACGGTGGAGTTGATCCTGCTGCTGGTTTTGTGTGACGAATTCACCTGGAAGGACATATCGTCGGCGCAGTCCTCACTGTCCTCAGCTTTCGAGGTGTCGCCGTAGTCCATGTCCACCGCCTCCTCGTCCATGGGAAGCAGTGGTGTGAAGTGTGGCCGTCGCGGGCTCTGCCACTTCGTTTTCTGGTTGCTTTCCAGGTCTTGTATTTGCAAGTCTCGCAAGCGCTGCAGCATTACTGGCACCTTGGAGCAAACCAGAAACGGGTCATTAGTGCAGCACATAAATAAGGGAACTATACGCAAAATTAACTGGGTTCATTTTAAAAACCAATTTCCACACTGTGGTAAGATTGCTTTAGGCCAGATCTAGATTAGATGGTGGTTCTTTTCCCAGAGAAAAGTGGACCTCTGGAACAGGCTGCCATCTCGTGTGGGGAATGATCATTCACTGAATTCCTTCAAGCGAGAGCTGGACCTGTTTCTGGCTGGGGCGGAGATCACCTCTTACAGAAGGTAGGTACTGCAGGGAATTCAGGGCCAGAGGGATCTCCTGGGCTAGTTTTGATCGCCTAGATGGGTCAGAGAGGAATTTCCCAGATTTTTGTTCTCCAAATTGGCCTGGGTTTTTTATCTCTCCCAGATCACATGGTTCCGGGTGGGGTAGAGAGTATATGTTGTGATACACTAGGTATCGCAATTGTGTGGCAAAAGCTCATTGAACCAGAGGGTGTCTATCACTGTTCGCAGAATCAAAAGAACTGACATTTGTATTGAGGATTGACTGACTGACTTTCTCCCAAAAAGCGACCACAGGGGTCAACTTGGAAAAGGTGTTTCAATTTAATTCTCCATCCCACTCTGACCTCTCCGTTCTTGGCATCCTACACTGCTTCAACGAAGCTCAATGCAAACCCGAGGAACGGCACCTCCTCTTTCTACTAGGCACTTTACACCCTTCTGGCCTCAACATTGAGTTTAACGCCTTTAATCTTAACCACCACTCTCGTCTTCTCTCGGATAGCGGGTGCTGGTAATGGAGGATGGCTGCACCAGGGCCATGGAGTGAAGGTGGTGTGGGCTGGTGCTTGAGGTGGGGATCCTCCATCAGTACACGGCCAGTGGGGTGGTGCGCACCCCTAGGGTCTACCTGCCATATTGCTGGTCCATGTCAACCCTCTCTGCTATGCCAGATTTTCCACGCTACTCTTCCCCTCTGCTGTTTACACCTCTGGACCCATCTTTTGTTTCTTTACTTGTTTCATTATCACCCTCTTTTGCCTTGGACCGTTGTCATTTAATCACTTCTGCCCTCCACCCTATCGTTAACCTTCCCCATTGTACTTGCTTAAAAGTTGTTCGTCTCCAGCATCTTACAGTTCCGATGAAAGGTCATCGACCTGAAACATGAACTCAATTTTTCTCTGAGATGCTACCTGACCAGCTGAGTGTTTCCAGAATTTTCTGTTTTTATTTTACGGAAAAGCCCCTCTATTATGCAGCAAAAGAGGAAAAGTCTGGCATGAACTACAGTCGAGACTGGCATTTCAACACTCTGCTAGATTGCTGTGATTAGGTTTTGAAATCACACAGTATAGAGCACAGAAATTCCAACAAAACAGGTACATACACCCGACAACAGGACAGATTTGGCCATCTCACCCCCTTTACGTTAACAGTTCATTAATATACCGCCGCTTCCAGTGCTGTGAAACCGGTTCCATTTATATCGCAGGGTCGGAGCTTCGGAGGGCTAGAGAGAAAGACCTGCATAAGTGGCAACTTTCATTTTGTCTCCGATGGCTGGCGAAAGCCCTTGTATATCCTTGAACTCTACTCGTATATATCTACTCGGATCTCCTTCTCGGCAAAGGAGCCAAAGGTGGGCAGAGGAAACGTTTCAAGGACACCCTCAAAGCCTCCCTGATAAAATGCAACATCCCCACTGACACCTGGGAGTCCCTAGCCAAAGACCGCCCTAAGTGGAGGAAGTGCATCCGGGAGGGTGCTGAGCACCTTGTCGCCAAGAGCATACAGAGACCAAGCACAGGCAGCAGAAAGAGCGTGCGGCAAACCAGTCCCACCCACCCTTTTCTTCAACGACTATCTGCCCCACCTGTGACA
Organism: Pristiophorus japonicus; assembly: GCF_044704955.1. NCBI lineage: Eukaryota > Metazoa > Chordata > Chondrichthyes > Pristiophoridae > Pristiophorus > Pristiophorus japonicus. Next base: position 101,076,227 of record NC_091988.1, read on the forward strand.
GGGACTGTGGCTCTCGTATTGGGACTGTTCAGTCATCTAAGAACTCATTTTGAGAGTGGAAGCAAGTCTTCCTCAATTCCGAGGGACTGCCTACGATGATGATGATGATATCCTTGAAGCAGAAAACTACATTATTGGCCAGAAACACCCGTCCCCCCTCAGCTACCGCGATGATGTTAGCAGTTGCTGCCGCCTTCAGAGGGGACACGAGAAACCATGGTTTGAGGTAATCCTCTGCTCCTTAAGAGGCTGCGAGAGACCATCAGCGGCAGGTTGGGGGCCATGGAGGGAGCGGCGAGTGGCGGCCTTGGGCAGTGTGCCACTGCGGGGTGTGGCGCGAGCTGGTGCAGGAGGGCGACGGCAGCGAGGAGTGACGTCGGCAAGGTCCAGGTCGGTGATTGGAGCGTGGGCAGATACAGCAGGAGCGGTGAGATCGGGATGAAGGAGCTGTGAGAGATTGTGAAGGGGTGTGATCGGAGCCCAGGGGAGGCGTGAGTTCAGGGCCAGGGGCAGCACAGGCCAGCCCACACTGCGATATATGTGCACACTAGGTCTGTGCAGCAGAGCAGGTCTCCAGTCGTCTTGGTTAATCCTTGCTACTGGACCAAGACCTAGCTCTGTCAAGCCCGTGTGGTGGCTGGTGTGTTAAAAAATCCACGCATAGGCATATTCCACCCTTGAGGATGTAGTTCGGGTTCTTCTTTCGAAACACCTGTGAACTCATCCTTTTCTTTGGTGTGGAAGCAAGTCATCCTCATTTCGAGGGACCGCCTATGATGAAGAAGAGGCAGCGACACCAACCTTATTAACAGAGCCACTGCTGGAGTCCAATTGGTGGCTAACAGATATCTGCATTACACAAGGAGGCTTCGTACAGGCTGAATTGTCGAAATGGTCCATGTTTCCTCTATTTAATCCAAGGACAATAGGAGGCCTTTTTGGCCCATCGAAGCCGATCCTTCTAATGTATAATATTATACATTCCTTTCCTTTACACTGTAGGTACTCCAAGACCCGATATGAGCCCTGTATCATTTCGCACAGGATAAATACATACTCTTCCCTGAGCACTTGCAAATCTTTATTTAGTAATCAACTGCCTGTTGAAAGATATCACAGCAACTTACTCACAGGATGTCTCCTATCCATTTTTACACAGCACCAGGAGGACATGGAGTCACCCTGGCAGCTCCACAGGGTGAATACTTGATTTAATAGGGGGAATATGTCCAGTGGAGGTCAACAATTTGGGAGGGGGTGGCGGAGAGGAAGGAGGCTTGCATTCATTCAGCCTAGGGTCACCCCTCTTACATCCCAGAACCTCCCTCCAGAGCAGAAGCAGAGCAGAGTGGGGACAAGTACCTACTCTTCTGAGCTGATGAATGATGCTTGACCCAAGGAGACCAGATGAGGAGGGAAAGAAAAACTAAACCTCCCTCGGATTTTATAAAAACTGGACAGTGCACCCCGACAGTAGCAGTGGACAACAGGAGCAGTCACTTCGTATGGTAATAAATAACTTGCAATGGCACTTTGCCTAAAAACTTGCCCAGTGACCATTTGATATTTGAAGGCGAAAGTTCAGAGGCAAACACAATGGAAGCAACCAACCCTCCACCCCAGGTCCAATTTTTATTTAACGTGCAGGTCCTGAGAAAACCAGCAAAAACTCAAAACATGGTGAATCCACAGACGATGTATTTGGGGGAAATCCTGAAATACAAGGCATTGGCTTCCCTGAACTGTGAAACAGCAGCGCCATATTCCTTACCATCTGTGAGTTTTCTTCCCGGTAGTTGGCTGCAATGTCCTGGTTTTCCATGGCTCCAGCAAGGAGACCGGTGGCATAGGTTCTCAGAGGCTGATCGGCTTCTTTTGCCCACTTGAATAAGTTTTCAACAATTCCCTCCTAAAGAGAGCACAAACACCACAGCAATAGATGGGAGTTGTCTACAGCCCCAGTCAGCAAACACCCTCACACTTTACTAAATACCTAAACACTGAAAATTAACTGACTGAAATAAGAAAATGATGGTTTGTTGAATTATCTCAGTTATATGGAGCTCTTCAATTTCTTCCAAGTGACCATTTGTTGTGCGAGAGCGGAGACAGTATGTGGAGTCAGGATATTCATGACGATCGATGTGGTGGGGGTAGGGGTGGGTGGGGAGGAAGGTATCACAGCTAAACCCAATCCAAACCCAGTTTATAGAACCAACACCTCCATCAGTGGACTGATTGCTCCTCTCTCTGCCTTAGGGGCACTGAGGTGAAGTGTCTCACCCTTACTCCCGCTTTAGCTGCGATCTGCACCTCCAAGCCTGGAACCTAATCATCTGTCTGTTGGAAGGGAAGGAGCCCCACATGACTTTTACAAATATAAACAGTCTTGTTTCTACAAGGACTCTGCCTTATACTACATCAGAAATTTCCTCCAATTAAATATTTGGAAGACCAAAGCCATTGTCTTTGGTCCCCGCCCCCTAGTCACCAACTCCATCCCTCAGACCGTCCTCAACCTTGATGTCGTATTTGACTTGGAGCCGAGTTTCTGACCACATACCTGCTCCATCACCAAGATCGCCTACTTCCACCTCTAACATCGGCTATCGCCATCCCTGCCTTCGCTCATCTGCTGATGAAACCCTCATCCATGCCTTTGTTACCTCTAGACTTGACTGTTCCAACGCTCTCCTGGCTGGCCTCCCATCTACCACCCTCCATAAATTTGAGCTCATCCAAAACTCTGCTGCACATATCGTAACTCGCACCGAGTCCCATTCACCCATCCCCTCTGTGCTCGCTGACCGACATTGGTCCCGGTCCTGCAACGCCTCGATTTTAAAAATCTCATCCTGGTTTTCAAATCCCTCCATGGCCTCACCCCTCCCCATCTCTGTAACCTCCTCCAGCCCTACGACCCTTCGAGATCTCTGTGCTCCTCCAATTCTGGCCCCTCGCGCATTCCTGATTTTAATCGCTCCATCATTGGCGGCCTTGCCTTCAACTGCCTAGGCCCTAAGTTCTGGAATTATCACCCTAAATCTCTCCGCTTCTCTCTCCTCCTTTGAGATGCTCCTTGGAACCTACTTCTTTGACCAAGCTTTTGGTCACCTTTCCCACCGTCTCCTTTTGTGGTGCGTTGTCAAATTTCTATGAAACGCCTCGAGAAGTTTTGATACATTAAAGGTCCAATCCAAATACATGTTATATCCTCATGTGTACAAGTTTACATGATAGATTCCATCTTCACCTGGATACATGCGTGTTGTTTGAAAACTTGTATTAATGGTCTGTGACATTAATTATGTGAAATATGTGTCTCAATAGTGTCCCTTTGTTAGTCAGCCGTGACTCAGTTGTTAGCACTCTTGCCTCCGAGTCAGAAGGTCATGAGTTTAAGTCCCACTCCAGAGACTGGAGTACAAAATCTAGTGCAGTACTGAAGGATTGCTACACTGTCAGAGGTGCCATCTTTTAGAGGAGATGATAACAGAGGCTGAATCGGACCTCTCAGGTGGATGTAAAAGATCCCATGGCACTATTCAAAGAGGAGCTGGGGAATTCTCTCCAGTATCCTGCCAAATATTTATCCCTCAATCAACATCACAAACAGATTATCTGGTCATTATTACATTGCTGTTTGTGGGAGTTTGCTGTTTGTGGGAGCTTGCTGTGCACAAATTGGCTGCCACATGTCTCACATTGCAACAGTAAGTACACTTTAAAAAGTATTTCAATGGGTGTAAAGCGCTTTGGGCCGTTCTGAGGTCATGACATCAAAAAATCTATTAAAAAAAAAAACTCAGATCTAGAAAAACAGTTTAAAACAAAGCTTTGTTACTGGAAAAGCTAGCATCCTGAAATCAAGGAGCCAAAATTCTTGCTATTGCTAATCTGAGAGAGAAAAGTTGGATCGAAATTTAATTCCCAAAGCGTGTAACCCCCCCTCAGAGTTAAAGGGGCACAGAGAAGGGCAGGGGAGAGGCTGAACAAAATAAATCACCACAGGAATGAGGTTTGGTCTGTTCGAGTACTACATGTTCTGTAAAAATTAGTATGTAGTGAAGTACGAGATTCTTGGTGGGTGTTCCAGTAAAAGTAAACTGTAGGCCTGACAATAATTTTCTAATAGTCACTCTGTGAGGCCCTGCTGTGCAAGCCTGCTTCTTTCCCATTTGCAAACTACATAAACAAGTTGGATATTGAAACCACCCATAAACTGGTTAAATTTGCTGGTGACACAAAATTCAGAATAGCAGCAGAGGATGGGGTTAACTGTTATTCTAGTGGGCGGACACAAGGCAAATTAAATTTAGCACTGGTAATAAATGCTAGCCTTGCCAGTGACGTCCACATTTCTTGAACTAATAAAACATTTGTTTTTAAGTATTGCATGTTGGGTCAAAAAATGTGGGACATAAATGACATAGAATTTACAGCACCAAAACAGGCTGTTCCACCCAACTGGTTTACATGAGCATTCTCCCACTCCATTTCATCTAACCCCATCAGCATAACCATCTACTCCTTTCTCTCTCGTGCTTAGATTCCCCTTAAATGCATGAATTACATAATGAATTAAGTAGCACTAGTGCAGGGAGACTCAGTAATACTTGCCATGTTACTTTGTCTATTATTTTTTCAAGTTACATGGCACATTGTTTCCTCCTGCCCCACTCCAACTCGTGCTTTCCCAGGGGCTGAAACTGTGGAACACCTCATCTCCTTCTTTGCTAAAATCTCCAGGTTCGTAACATCCAACCACTGCGGCTTGATTTCAGCTCTCCGCAGGCCGTGTCCTGTAGTACGGGCCCCAGTACTTCATCCAGATTTCTCAATAATCTAAAGAAAGGGACTGACGTTTGCTCCAGTTTTATAGACTGATTCCCATCAATACTGCTATACAGGTGTGGGCACCTCAGCTAATCCAGTACAGGTTGGAGCTGAACGCAGTGCCTTCCATCACTTTGAACTCGAGCACTAAAATGCTGGTTTATGATTATAGCACTTTTACACACTGGGATGCAGAAAATAAGACAACACCCTCACTCTCATAGGCATCCTTCTTCCTACCTTCTCCTGAAAGACGACAGCAGTTTCCAGTCCTGGCATGATATCCAACAGGAGACGGCATGCTGAAGTGTTGACTAGTGATTCTCGGCTGGCCATCACATAAGAATTCACCAGCTGTCCAGGGGCATAGGAGAGAGGAAATAAGGAAAGAAAAAAACCTAAACACAAAAACTAAGTGCAAGTTTATCTGCTCCCAAACGGGTAGAACTTTCAGTGAAATCATCTTTCACCCCTGCCCACCAACAAGTTAAATAAGGATAAGAGATTCAGTCATGTAAAGGGACTAGATTATGTAGATACATGACCAGCTGTTTCAACGTGTCCAGACCAGCAGAACCAGAGGACACAGCCTGTGCTTGAAGGGGGTAAATTCAAAACCAATCTAAAAAAACATTAAGCACCTCCCCTCACCCACGGGTGGAAGAGGGTTAAAATATCAGGATCGGGCAGTCCCAACCCATTCCTGCCTCTTTAAATTTTAAAGTGCAGAAATTAGGACACGGACGAGACTTCTGTAAAAAGGCAAGCGAAGGCCCAATTAACATACCGCAGCCATGGACCGATGACATCATCGGCGCCACGACTTAAATTTAATCATAAGTGAGGGGGCAGGCCCTACCCGTGGGATTCTCGGCGACTGATCTGAGGTGGGAGCTGATGGCTCCCCAAGCAAAGTGGCTCTTTTAGCACTCCTTGTGGGCCAGGAGGAGTGCTCTCCCCCAGGCCTCTCAAGGCATCCGTCGGCCTCCTCCAGCCCCGGTCACCAACCTTCCCCACCTCAGATTTCAGTGAGCGAGTGGTCAATCTATAAGGCAGGGTCCCTAGAGATATAGTGGAAGCAGACAGTATTGATTCATTCAAATTATAATATAGATTTTTCCTCAGAAAATAATAGTTTATGACACAGTATATGAGTAATTTGAGATGTAACATATGGTAAGTGCAGCAAGCTTGGGAGGAACAAATGACTTTATACCCAAGCTTCCTAAAGCTTTCCACCATTGGGATTTTTTTCTCATGCCATGTCTGGGTCTGTTGTAGACTAATTGATCGAGATTGATTGCCATGATTAGTCAACAACTCCATTATGATCGTATTATGCGGCTATCTGGCATGCCCAGCACTCAGAATGATGTGAAGCTGCAATCATTCTATGGGGTTACCATCTATGGAGTCACTTCTGGATACATTTGCACTTTACACAGAACCACACATCTTTACAGCGAACCACACATCTTTACAGCATACAGGAGGCCATTCGGCCATCGTGCCTGTATGTCTCTTTGATGGGATTAATTTTGAATTACTCTAATGCCCTACACTTTACCCATGTCCTGTCTCTTCCTCTGCTTCAAATATCTCCTACTCCTCCCTTAAAAGGAGCACTGGTCCCTGCTTCAACTATTCTCAGTAGCAAAGCATCCCAATTCTCCCAAAACTCTGCGTAAAGAAAACTCGCCTAACCTCTCCTCACTCAATGACCAAATTGATAACCCCTCATCGGTGTACTCCACAACCAGAAATAGTCGTCCCCAGCAAAAGGGTCATGTGACCCGTTTTACCTCATCCTTCCAGAGAAATCTACATGCCCATCACAGTGTGCAACTCTCACGATTTCAGAGTGTTCACCTCGATCGAACCCGGACATCAGCCCCACCACCCTCTGGGTGAATAACCTTCTCAATGTCCCTCTAATCCTTCTACCAAGTACTTTAAATCTATGTCCCCTAGTCATTGGCCTCTTTGCTAAGGGAAATAGGTCCTTTCTATCCATTCTATCTAGGCACCTCATAATGTTATACACCTTAATTAAGTCTCCCCTCAGCCTCCTCTGTTCCAAAGAAAACAGACCCAGCATCTCCAATCTTTCCTCATAGATAAAATTCTATGAAACCCTCATTTAAAAAGTACTTGGATATGCACTTGAAGTGCCCTAACGGGCAAGGTTACAGACCAAGAGCCGGAAACTGAGATTAGACTGGAGAGCTCTTTTTCAGCCGGCATAGACACAATGGGTCGAATGGCCTCCTTCTGTGCAGTAAACTTCTAAGATTCCAAGTGCTGATCACTCCGCCCCCCCTCAAACCATTGTACTGCCAGCTGCTTTTTTTTATTAAAATGTCTCTTCTATTCCAAGTTTTGTTTCCTTTCTCCATAGTCCTGGTCTTTCCAGCACTGACATGAAATGCAGCTGATAGAGAGAAAGAGAGAGAGAGAAGAGAGAGAGAACTAGTTGGGTACAGGTGCGCTCAAGTCCATCAATGCTGCTCTATACTGGTCGGCCAAGAGGAACACGCAAGCAGACCAGCGAGGATTCTCTTAGAGTTTACTTCCTCTTTTCAAAACAACGAGGCCAAGAGTGAAACTCAAGTCACGTGGGAGAAAAACCACAGACCCAAAGCCACTTCCCCCCCACTGTGTTGATGGTCCAAAGCATAACATGATAACTGCCAGCTTAACTCGTTCTGATGTCACTTTCCAATTATTTCTTCCTTAAAGGAGGGGGCTATGGCTGTTAACAGTTTACTACATCTGTGTGTAGGGTGGTGCCCCCATCAACACCAGCCTGCTGCTCCTTACTGCTGTGAGGCAGAACTACCCCCACTACAAATTCAAAGGAACAGGAAGTCAAATTACTACTGATTTCACCTTATTGCCAAGATCAGAAAGAGCATTTAATTAGTTGCCAGAATATTAAAAATACTAAATGAGCCGTTTGTCCTATGATTATAAAAGTACTTCCTAACCTGCACAATAGAATGTTGTTACTTTGGGTCTGTTTACCTTGACTGATTTCACTGACAGGAATAAACCGACTGCATCCTAGAACAGATCCGTACAACAGGGATGGACTTTGACGGGAGTGTTGATGGTACAGAGGGATGAGCTTCGATGTGAGAGTTAGGGTACGGAGGGATGAAAGGGTAGTCGACACAGTCAATAGTAATATTCAAAAGCAAATTGGATAAATACTTGGAAGAGATTAGGGTAGAGAGGGATGGGCTTCGATGGAGTTAGGGTACAGAGGGATGGGCTTTGATGGAAGTGTTAGGGTAAAGAGGGATGGGCTTCGATGGGGTGAGTTAGAGTAGAGGGATGGGCTTCGATGGGGTGAGTTAGAGTAGAGGGATGGGCTTCGATGGGGTGAGTTAGAGTAGAGGGATGGGCTTCGATGGAGTGAATGGCCTTTTCTCATTGTTGATATTTCCTCTGTTTTGTTAAGTTTGTTGTTTGCTGCAATTGTATTATTTAGCAGTAGGCATAACTTACCGAATTCATAAAATCATCATTTTTGAAGAGTATTTTTAACAGATGTCCCAGTCTACATTCTGGATCCGCTCGACCTGAAAGAAATTGATGCTAATTATACATCACAAAGAATGGCACTTTTCTTCATATTAGATTCCAGCCATCATGGCTTCCTTTCAATATATTTTGGTTAAAGTCAGTTGAGTTTAACGTCGGAGATGCTGATGTCTCACTTGGGACTCGGGCAGAAGCGGTGCCAATGTTGGAAGGCCGAAAGTGTTGAGTTTCCAGTTTGAGAGAGTTTAGTAACTCGTGCCTTCCTCAAATTGTAAAATTACTTCAAACTGAAATGATTCTGCAAAGTGCTGGGCTCCTGGAGCAGCAGAATGTGTCTCCTTTTCATACAATCAGACAGCACAGCACAGGAGGAGGCCGCCATCTGGTACATGGCGGCCAAGCCGGCTCTGTGAAAGAGTTGTTTAATTACAACCACCCCCCTTGACACCCGGGGCGGGGAAGGAGGTTTCAAAGCACCAACAGCAACAAAACAGCTGTACACATACGAGCAATTAGTTAGGTCACAATTGCTTCCAAGTTATATCTCAGCACTGCCAATGCAATCAGGTAAAGGTGGGTCCCGGCCAGGTGAATCCAGGCAGATTTACTTTCAGATTTCAGCCAATTGGGTGAGACCCAAGTGTCAGGAACTAGCTGGGGTGAGCCTGGAGTACTATAAAAGCAGGTTCCATTCACACACTGACACGATATTCCCCTAGAAATCACGTACTAACCCGAAATACCCATAGAAATCACACACTGACCCGATATTCTCCTAGAAATCATACGCCCATCAGTGACAGGAAACTGAATCCAACCTGTTAAACAGTCACAACCACGATAATGGAACAAAAACGTTTTTCAGAAGATGGCACTGCAGCTTAACTCTCAGCACTTTTATTGCTATTTTCAGAGAAATTTGCAGCCTAAAATGTCACCGGGCATTGACTGACATTTGTGATCAGGGTCCAGGGGCGGTGAGAGTTCTGGACCAGGGGCAGCACGGGCCAGCCCACACTGCGATATGTGTGCGCACTAGGTCCGTGCAGCAGAGCAGGTCTCCGTCGTCCTGGGTAACCCTTGCCACTGGACCAAGACCTAGCTCTGTCAAGCCCGTGTGATCGCTAGTGTGCAATGGCCACCACACGTTAAAAAAATCCACACACAGGCATCTTCCACTCTTCAACATGTAGTTCGGGTTCTTCATTAAAACACCTGTGAACTCATCCTTTTTTTTGACGTGGAAGCAAGTCATCCTTGTTTCGAGGGACTGCCTATATGATGAATGTTCCATTGGCAGAGCAGACTACTGGACTCGTCACATGCGATGTTCAGTTGGGTCTGGCCACTAAACAATTACATGTACCAGGCCCTGAGCATACATTCCCCATTTGTTGGTCCCTACTATTGTTGCACCGTTCAAAGACAGGCCTCTTCTCCTAACACCATTCGGACTTAGCCGTCCGCTGTCACCACTGTACCTATTTAAATGCAAGAAGTCGACCTTACCAGGGTGCCTATCATCGAAGGGATCAGGGTCAGCCTTATGGTACTCCTCAGTCTCCTTCTCAATGAGGTCTGAAATCCTAAAAGGAAAAAGTAGATTATTTTCAGCACGGTGATCGTAGCACCATCTTCAGGGTATCTGATTTCTGTGCTACACTGATGTCCCCATTTAACTGAACAAAGGGATTCCGTTCGCACTTCTCAATTTTTTGTCTAGTTTTTATAAAACCTTTTTTAAAGATGTTTGCTAAAGATGCCACTAGACTGGTTATCAAGGCTGGGGAGACAAGGCAGTTGAATTAGGATGCGTTAGATTTTTAACCCAATAGGTGGGTCAGATGTTGTCATTTTTAACTGCATATATTCATTCAGCTCATTCACACTGCCAGGTTCAGTCATTCTGAAAATGGACCTGCTTCCGACGTGATCAGCCAATGATGGGAACCTTTGTGCTTGTAAAGGTGAGAGATTTTACTGAGGGATGGAACACTTTCCACTTTGAGCACTGTGTGTTGGCATCATGCACTCCCAGGTGTAGTTCACACATTTAAATGAATAAAGGTCCCTCCACAATCCCCACCTTTCTCCCAAACCCGCAGTGAGTGTGTGCTCACTCCTTCCCTCCCCATAAACCCACCGTACCTCCTCACCCAGTGACCAAGCCCTACCTTCCCACTCTGTGCCCACACACTGCCTACCCCCCCCGCACTCAGTGCCTACCCCCCCCGCACCCTCCCCCACTCAATGCCCACCCCTTACCAACCCATCCAGTGTCCACCTCCACACTCAGTGCCCACTTCCCTAGCTAGTGCCCACCCCTTATCCACCCAGAGTGTCCATCCCTTACCACCCCACCCAGTGCCAACATCTTATACCCCTCCCCGTGTCCACCTCTCTAATCCCAGTGCCATACATCCCAAGATAAACTAACATTCTACATTTTGCCTTAAAGAGAGTCACTCAACTTCCAGCCTCTGGCCATCCCTAATAAGGGAAGTGAACAAGTTTAAACTGTTCTTGGACTTACTTGGTCAGGACAGGAATGACATTCAGCCCATTGTTATTTTCCTTCTCCCACTGCTCCAGCAACGAAGTGAGCTCAGCTTTTGAATCAACATTCGAAGTAACAGAAGCCATTGCTGAGCCTGGTGAGAGGGCAGAGAGAGAGAACATAAACGGCTAGGGATATCCGATGACCACTCTCCCTCTCCACATAAAATACCAACCGTTGAAATAAAATTTTAATTCAGTTCTATTTAGTGGTCATAAAATGATAGAGGATGGGAGTACACACAAAACATCCCATTTATTCTGGCAGCACTGTAACTAGTAAAACTTCACACAGATAGAGCAAAAGCTTTTGGGATTCCCATGGTTATAAGGACAGTGGAAACTCTGTGCCCAAGCCAAAAAAACTCGATCGAGGAGCAATTTTCACCCATCTCTCTCTCCCTCTCCCTCCCCCTCCCCACCCCCCCACAGAGTGATTTCAGGAGGCAATGGACAAATATTTCTCTCTCCTTCCCCTCCCCCCATCCCAGGCAAAGTCAGTTTAAACCCCAAAAGGGACATTGAACTTTGGCAGACTGTGACTGAAACAGACTGGAGAGAAGCTGGATAGGCGCATTTTGCTGTGCTTCCTGTTACCTGGAGTTAGTGACAGTCAATGCTGAGCTCAAGTTCCAGCTCCAGCTCCCAGCAAGCTTTTAAAAGAGCATTGTGGTGTAAAATGCCTCGGGAAGTGTTTGCAGCCCACCTTTCGCCTGTGACCCTCGGCAGTCCTTCTGCTCCGTATGCCTTGGTTCCTCCCTTCACAGCCTGCCTTGCTGTAGGTTATGAATCGAACTGAGCTTCCTCTCTGCTGCCTCTCCTCCTGGTCTCCAGCTAAAGGCAGCAAGGTTCTCCCACAACAAGACAACATCACCCCAGCTTCCATACTGCAAGGGGTCTTCACCGTACAGTCCAGGAGAACACAAGAACATAAGAATTGGGGGCAAGAGTAGGCCCTCGAGCATGCTCTGCCATTCAATAAGATCATGGCTGATTTTCAACCTCAAATCCACTTTCCCACCTGATCCCCATATCCCTTGATTCCCTCAAGAGTCCAAACATCTATCGATCTCAGCCTGGAATATACTCAATGACTGAGCATCCACAGCTCTTTGGGGTAGAGAATGCCAAAGATTCACAATCCTGAGTGAAAAAATATCTCATCTCAGTCTTAAATGGCCGACCCCTTATCCTGAGACTATGACCCCCAGTTCTAGACTCTCCACATGGGGAAACAGTCTCTCACCATGTCAATCCCTCTCAAAATCTTATAAGTTTCAATGAGATTACCTCTCATTCTTTAAAACTCCAGAGTATAGGCCCAATCTACTCAATCTCTCATAGGACAACCCTCTCACTCATCCCAGGAATCAATCTTGTGAACTTTCGTTACACCTCCGCTAAAGCAAGTATATCTTTCCTTGGGTATGGAGACCAAAACTGTGCACAGTACTCCAGGTACGGTCTCAGCAAAGCCCTGTACGAATGTAGCAAGACTTCCTTACTCTTGTACTCCAACCCCCTTACAATAAAGGCCAACATACCATTTGCTTTCCTAATTGCTGTAGCTGCATGTGAGCTTTCTGCGTTTTGTATACAAGGACACCCAAATCCCTCCGAATCCGAATATTTACTAGTTTCTCACCTTTTAAAAATATTCTGCTTTTCCATTCTTCCTACCCCAAGATGGCTAAGTTCACACTTGCCCACATACAAAAGATGAAGGTGATGATTCCAGACGAGTGCACATCCGAGAGTCAGGTCAGCCAGACACAAATAGAAAAACCATAATTCAAAGGCAGTAATTTTATTCAGGAAGTTCCGGATAAAGTTGGGAACACTTGAGCTTCTCCCTCACAGTTTATCACATCAGTTTTTGGATACACGCACTAGAAGTATTCCAACACAATTTGTGTAATATTTTCTAAAATCATTTCTGAAAGATATACCCAGCAGACCCAGTCATCAGCTGGTTAATTTAGCACACAGTATAGCAGCTTAAGCCAGACCATTTTATTGTTCTGCAATGCTCATAATTCATCGCCTCAAATTGCTCCCAACACTTGTGATAGACCCATAAACAACTGCACTTCATCGCAACGTTATGTAGCATAAAATGCGCCGTCCAAACACATGGAAGGGCAGACATAGAATTATACTATTACAGGACTCAGTACAAAAAGTGCCAACACCAATCATCACATTTGCCCCTCCCTATCTCTGCAATCTCTTCCAGCCCTTAAAACCCTCAAAGATGTCTACACTCCTATAATTCTGCTCTCTTAAGCATCCCGGATTTTAATTGCTCTCCCTGGAATGGCCATGCCTTCAGCTGCCAAGGCCCTAAACTCTGGAATTCCCTCCCTAATCCTCTCCTTTAAGATGCTCTTTAAGACCTACCTCTTTGACCAAGTCTGCACAATTATCTCCTTATCTGACTCGGTATCAGATTTTGTCTCAATCACGTGAAGCGCCTTAGGACGTTTTAGTACGTTAAAGGAGCTATATAAATAAATTGTTGTTGCTGCAACAACGCTGTCACTACAACAACTTGCATTTACATAGCAGTTTTAATGTAGTAAAACATCCCAAGATATTTCACAAGAGCGTTATCAAAAAAGAAATCGACAAGCCACAGGAGGAGATATTAGGACTGGTGACGAAAAGTTTGCTCAAAGAGATAAGTTTAAGGAGCGTCTTCAAGGAGCAAAGAGAGGTAGAGACGCAGAGAAGCTTAGGGAGTGAAGCTTAAAGCATGGCCGAAAATGGTCGAGTGATGAAAACGGGGATGCTCAAGAGGCCAGAATTGGAGGAGCACAGAGATCGCAGAAGATTGTAAGTAATGTACCCTCTTATTTTTTGGGGGTGCGCGGCCCATTCAAAATTCTGCGCATGCACAGCTTCTCGCATTGAGAAGCTAGTGAGATGGCTGCGCGGTTGGTCAAGAGTTGCACAGCCTCGCTGCTTAGAGGAAACAGTGGTTGTAGGACCAGACAAGATTACAGAGATAGAGATGAAGACAAGGGTGAGAATTTAAAAACCCACGATTTTACCGGACCGGGAGCCAATGTAGATCAGCAAACACAGGGGGTGATGGGTGAGCGGGACTCGATGCGAGTCACAATAAGGATGTTCCTGCTAAGCTGCGTGGCCACACAGTAGTCTGGCGGTCCCGCGCAGGCCCCTCACTGGCTTTTAAATGGGGGAAAAAAAACGTAAATTTGAATGGGCTGTGCAGCCACATATAGGGACTGTGCATGAAAAAAAGAGGGGGAACGCTGGCTGAGTGGGTTTCACTTTTCAGTCAATCTACTCAATGAGCAGAGCTTTGTCGTCAGAACGATGGAAACGATTCGGTTAAGAAGGACCTGAATGACTTCCGCACAACTTGCACTGCTCTAATGGACCTATGGACATCAACAGACGGTTACAAAGCAGGTTAGTTGCACCAAGGCCGTCTAGTTCCACTGATGCTCGGACCAACTAACAGCGTGTGTGCAGTGATTAGTGTTTGCACCCAACCACCTGTCATAGTAATACAAAATCTTCACTGAGATCATACAAGGCCAGATCTTTTGTACAATTTTCAGACTCCTTTGTTTTCCAACCCCTCAGCATCTGGTTAATGAGATGTTTACACTTGAATGTAATAAAAAGGGAAATTGTGCACTCGAGTAGAATAATCCGTCTTTAATATGTAGACAGGCACGAGAGCATAAACCCACAGAAACAAGATCAAACTCAGCACAAGTCCCTCGCTACCACTGCCCTTTAGTAAACATAAGTCGATATGTTAGACTTATCCAAATCCTTTAATCTAAATGGGAGGCAGCCCGAACATTTAACCCAACGGTACTGAGGCACATAGGCTTATTTAGAAAGAAAGAACTTGCATTTATATAGCACTTTTACCATCCCTGGGACATTCCAAAGCGCTTGACAGCCAATGAATTACTTTTGCAGTATAGTCACTGTTGTAATGTAAGGAGACGTGGCAGCCAATTTGCAAACAAGCTCCAGCAAAGGGAATTGAGAAAAGTAACCAGTTAATCTGCTTTGGTGGTACTGCCCTGCTCTTATTTGAATATTGCCATAGAATCTTTTACCATCACTTGTACAAGCTTGTCTGACATCTCCTTTTGAAGTTATCACACCGAAGGAGTTCAGAGGACACAGGAAGACTGAGAAACGGCACCTTTGACTATGCAGCAGTGGAGTGTCAGTCTGGATTATGTGCTCAAGTCCCGAAGTGGGACTTGAACCCTTGACCTTCTGAACTCGGAGGGAGAGCCAGTTGCCATTACTTCAGATAAGTTGGTAGCACCCTTGAAGTGCCAAGTCCCGTGACTCATCTTCAGCTCCTTGGAGCTTTAGTGATTGTGTGTGGATGAAGGACAGAGAGAGAACAGCTGTGTTATGTTTAACCCTGAGCTGAGCTTCCATCACTGAGACTGCCTGCTTCCACCTCCGTAGTATCACCGTCTCCGCCCCTGCCTCAGCTCAACTGCTGCTGTAACCCTCATCCGTGCCTCTATTACCTATAGACTTGACTATTTCAAGGCATTCCTGGTCGGCCTCCCACCTTGCTCCCTCCGTGAACTTGTGCTCATCTAAAACTCTGCAGCCCGTATCCTAACTCGCACCAAGTCCTGCTCACCCTTCGCCCCTATCCCCTCTGACCTACAATCACTCCTGGTTCAGCAACACTTCGATTTTAAAATTCTCAACCTTGCGTTCAAAACCCTCCATGGCCTTGCCCCTCTGTAACCTCCTCCAGCCCTACAACCTTCTGAGATCTCGGCACTCCACCAATTATGGCCTCTTGCAAACCCGATTTTCATCACTCCACTATTAGCACCGTACGTTCAGCTGCCTCGGCCATAACCTCTGAAATTCCCCCAGTTCTCCTCCTTTAAGATGCTCCTTAAAACCTACATCATTGACCAAGCTTTTAATCACCTTTGCTAATATTTCCTTATGTGGTTCTGTCACATTGTGTTTGATATTGTCCCTGAGAAGGGCCGTGGGACTTTTTAACTCTGTTAAAAGCGCTACATAAATCCAAGCTATTGTTGTTGCAGTTACCATACTGTGGTTCACATGATACCAGTTGCCCTCTTAACCCACAAGTCTGCCACCATTTATTTTGAAGAGGTACAGCTTTCTGTTCTTCTGGTGACAAGCCTTTCCGTTGGAATTCCTGCTTACATTATTGCTCCAAGTTTGTTTAACCCTATTGTTACATCCATTTTAAGTTTTGCCACACTACTTTGCATCATTCTGTAGATCAAGAAAGGGTTTATGTTACAACCTTGACTCAGTAGACAGTCACAGGGTTTAACATTATAACATAGGGCAGGCTCACTCATTGGGCCCAAGTTTCCACATGATTTGTGCCTGATTTTTAGGAGCAACTGCTGGAGAACGGACTATCTTAGAAATCGCAATTCTCCACATTTTTTTTCTGCAGTTCTAATCAGGTAGAACAGTTCTACTTTGGAACAGAATTTTTTCTTCAAAAGGGGGCGTGTCCGGCCACTGACGCCTGATTTGAAAGTTTCCACAGTGAAAACGTACTCCAAACTAAAGTAGAATGGAGCAAGTGAAGATTTTTGTAGAACTGAAAAAACCTGTTCTACACATTAAAAAATCAGGCGCAGGTTACAAATTAGGCGTCCAGAACGAGGTGGGGGAGGTGGGGGGGGGATGGGAAGGGAAGTCATTAAATTCTACAATAAATCCTTATTTATACTTATACAAATAAATCCAACCTGAATAAACATTTATAAGCAAAGAAAAGATTAAATAAACCATCTTCCTACCTGTGTGAAAGTGCTTCAGGCAGGCCTTTCGGGACCGAAGGCTGAACGGGCCGGCCCGAGACTTCGGGCAGGGCCCCAGCACCAGATTTACAGGTAGGTGGCGTTGGGTTGGGTCGGGTCGGGGAGATTCGGTTCGGGTCGGGGGGGGAAGAGAGTGAGAGGGAGAGAGAGGAGGGGGGAGAGAGAGGAGGGGGGAGAGAGAGGAGGGGGAGAGAGAGGGAGAGGAGAGGGAGAGGAGAGGGGGGGGGGAGAGAGAGAGAGAGAGAGAAAGAGAGAGAGGGAGGGAGGGAGGGAGGGAGGAGGGAGGGAGGGAGGGAGGGAGGGAGGGAGGGAGGGAGGGAGGGAGGTCAGGTCGGATCCAGTCCGGGAGCGGGAGTCGGGTCCAGTGAGAGGGAGGGAGGGAGGGAGGGAGGGAGGGAGGGAGGGAGGGAGGGAGGGAGGGGGCAGGTCGGATCCAGTCCGGGAGCGGGAGTCGGGTCCAGTGGGGTGTGGGGGGGAACAGGAGCGCAGGTCGGGTCGAGTCGGGGAGCGGGAACAGGAGCGCGAGTCGGGTCGGGTCCAGTCGGGGGAGCGGGGAGCGGGAACAGGAGCGTGGGTCAGGTCGGGTCCAGTCTGGGAGCGGGAACAGGAGCGCGGGACGGGTCGGGTCAGTCGGGGGGGGGGGGGGGGGGGCGCGCGGGTGTCGGGTCCTGGTCCGGAGGCAGGGGGGCACGGGGAGCGGGTCTGGTCCGGAGGCTGGGGGGGGGGGGGGGGGGGAAGAAGCGAGTGTCGGGTCCGTAGGCGTGGGGGGGGGGGGGGGGGGGGGGGGGGGGGGGGGGGAGAGCGAGTGTCGGGTCTGGACCGGGGGGGGGGGGGGGGGAGCAGGAGCTGGCCGTGGGAGGAGCCTTATTCACGCAGCCCCAGTGAGGCCATTCAGCCAGGGCCCCTCCCACACAGTTCGGCGCCTGGAGCTACTGCACTTGCGTGCCCACTGTAGCGCGCATGTGCAGAGGTCCCGGCACTGTTTTCAGCGCAGGGACCTGGCTCCGCCCCCCCACAGCTCGTGCTGGCTGCGCCGAGTGCCAGAGGACCTGCAAGTAGGTGGAGAATACCGAGGATTTTTTTAGACGCACTTTGTGGCGCGAAATACGGGCGTCCAGGTCGGGACTGCGCCGTTCTAGGCGTGTGGGGAAACTTGGGCCCATTATGTACACATCACAGTGCGATACTGAGCCATACAGACCAGGAAGATTCAATCCTTGGCCTGTGCTGAGTTAGTTGATCTTAGCCATGCGCTACATATAGCTTCAACACCCCTGGGCTTGGGGGGGTGGGAAACGCAGAAAATTATTTAAAAAGGGAGGAAAAGAAATCTACCAACATTCAGCACCCGATCAATACATAAGAACATAAGAAATAGGAGCAGGAGTTGGCCAGACGGCCCCTTGAGCCTGCTCCGCCATTCAATACGATCATGGCTGATCTGATCATGGACTCAGCTCCACTTCCCTGCCTCCTCCCCACAACTCAGTGATTTCTTGCTGAAACGGTTGTGGGGTTGGGATCAGGCTTGAATGTGATGGCCCTCACAGTCAAATAGCCAGTGAATACTGAGTAGGCTCACACATGACGAACGATCACTTGGGTAAAAAGGATCTGCATTTATATAGTGCCTTTCACAGTCGCACTTTACAGCCAATTTGCACATAGCAAGCTCCCACAAACAGTAATGACATCATCTGTTTTAGTGATGTTGTTTGAGGGATAAATATTGGCCAAGAGACCTGGGGGAACTCCCCTACTCTTCAAATAGTGCCATGGGATCTTTTACATCCACCTCCGATTGTTTTAACGTCTCATCCAAAATATGACACAGTTCTGACAGTGCAGCACTCCCTCAGTATTGCCCTGAATTGTCAGTCTGGATTTAGAATTCTAGTCTCTAGAGTGGGACTTGAACACACAACCTTCTGGTTCAGAGGCAAGAGTGCTGCCCACTGAGCCAAGGCTCAGATATCAGAGCACTGCAATGCTCACAAAACTGGACCCCAACACAAGCTAACTCCTTCTGGTCCAGCTCGTGATTCCATTACATAGAGTTACATGGAATGTTCAGCACAAAAACAGCCCATTCGGCCCAACCGGTCCGTGCCGGTGTTTATACTCCACACGAGCCTCCTCCCACCCCGCTTCATCTAACCCCATCAGTAAAACCCTCTATTCCTTTTTCACTAAACTGTTTATATCTAGCTTCCCTCCAAATGCATCTGTGCTATTTTCCTCAACTACTCCTTGTGGTAACAAGTTTCAAATTTTAAACACTCTCTGGGTGAAGAAGTTTCGCCTGAAACACAATAATTCACAGTAGTATTACAACTGAATCATTGAATAGCTGGATTATATACTGATGAACTGTAAGGATTTATATAAAACCAATATACAATAAGTGCTCATTACTTCATAGCTATAGAAATGGTGTGCAAGGAAAGATTTCAGTTGGAACTATAAATGATAGTACTCAGTAAAATAATGGGACTAAAGGTGGACAAGTCCCCTGGACCCGATGGCCTGCATCCTGGGATCCTAAAAGAAGTGGCTGCAGAGATAGTGGATGCATTGGTTGTAATCTACCAAAATTGCCTGGATTCTGGGGCGGTCCAAGCAGATTGGAAAATCGCAAATGTAACATCCCTGTTTAAAAAAACGAGGCAGACAGAACATAGGAAACTAGTCCAGTTAGCCTAACATCTGTCATTGAGAAAATGCTAGAGTCCATTATTAAGGAAGCAGTAGCAGGACATTTGGAAAAGCATAATATAATCAAGCAGAGTCAGCACGGATTTATGAAAGGGAAATCATGTTTGACAAATTTGCTGGAGTTCTTTGAGGATGTAACGAGCAGGGTGGATAAGGGGGAACCAGTGGATGTGGTGTATTTGGATTTCCAGAAGGCATTCGATAAGGTGCCACATAAAAAGGTTACTGCACAAGATAAAAGTTCACGGGGTTGGGGGCAGTATATTAACATGGATAGAGGATTGGCTAACTAACAGAAAAGAGAGAGTCGGGATAAATGACCAATAAATGGGTCATTTTCCAGTTGGCAAACAAAACATCTGCACAAGGATATAGATAGGTAAAGTGAGTGGGCGGTAATTTGTGAGGTGATCCACTTTGATAGATTATTCTTTGCTTTTCTATTTTTTCTAAGAGAAGTCCTGCTGCGTGTGCGTGCGTGCTTATGTGTACTCGCTGGTGCAGTGCAATTGCAGATTCTCTTCTTCCAAACGAGGATTGTATCTGGAGAGAGCATTCGAACTCTAGGGTGAAGAGCTGGTGGTTATTGCTGTGTCACTGGCACCAGCAGAAATGCGAGTGATTTGAGGTGAGGAGTTAATATCACACAAAGTTACAGGGGAAATGTCTTCACCCAGAGGGTGGTGTGGGGTCTGGAACTCACTGCATGGAAGGGTGGTAGAGGCAGAAACTGAAACCCTCACCACATTTAAAAAGTACTTGGATGTGCACTTAAAGTGCCGTAACTTACAGGGCTACGGACCAAGAGCTGGAAAGTGGGATTAGGCTGGATAACTCTTGGTTGGCCAGCGCAGACACGATGGGCCGAAATAGCCTCCTTCCATGCTGTCATTTTCTATGATTCTATGAAAAACTTGCATTTTTACAGCATCTTCACAGTGTGTGCGTATTTTCAAGGGAGCTGGGTGTCAGCGGCACACATGTGGAAAGTGACCCCAGGGAAGTAGGTGAGCAAGGGGGCAACATGTAGATGAGGAGGCATGGGCCAGGACTTCAGAGGTGATGCTGCAGGGGAGGGAAGAGAAGCCATTGCTGAAGATGCACTGACCACACTCGTATAAGTAGGAATGGAACCAAGCAAATGCAGTTCCATGAAACTGAACCACAGTTTTACTTATGGTATTCTGATACCAAGACATTCAATAATACCGGACAGTTTACGACAGCTCCGTGCTTACTCTCATCCTCAACAAGCTCCAGCTGTAACCATAGCAACTCATTTCCCCAAGTCAAACCCTGAACAATCTGGAAGATGAGAAGCACAAAGGACAACACTGATCCTGCACAGCCTGTAACAGGAAAACATTAGCATGTGTGTATCGGCAGTGCTGCCAGTTGGGAAAACACTAACTGGGGGAGGGGCTTCCCTGTAAATTCACCACTCACACATCCCAGCCCCCGACAGCGGAAAGGAACCCGGAAACAACCAATAAATAAGACAGCTCCTAGTAACCCAACTCTCCCCTAAACGCAGCCTCCCACTTGACCGAGGCATCATAGGCAGTCCCTCAAAATCAAGGAAGACTTGCTTCCACTCTAAAAGTGAGTCCTTAGGTGACTGGACAGTCCAATACAGGAATTACAGTCTCTGTCACAGGTAGGGCAGTCGTTGAGGGAAAGGGTGGGTGGGGAGTCTGGTTTGCCGCACGCTCTTTCCGCTGCCTACGCTTGGTTTCTGCATGCTCTCGGCGACGAGACTCAAGGTGCTCAGCGCCCTCCCGGATGCACTTCCTCCACTTAGGGTGGTCTTTGGCCAGGGATTCCCAGGTGTCGGTGGGGATGTTGCATTTAATCAAGGAGGCTTTGAGGGTGTCCTTGTAACGTTTCCTCTGCCCACCTGGGGCTCACTGATAACCTAGGCCCTCTGTTGACTCGTCAGTGCATAATTAAACTCAAATTTATAGAACTGTATTGTATACAAGATCCCCAATGTGTCTATCTTCACTCACCATGTATTCTGTAATGCAGCACAAATTCAACATTGTACTAGAGAAAGCATGGAAATTTATTGAAGAAAGACAACTCACAAACTTATACAATCCCTACCCAAACTGAGTAGCTAACCCACCTCTCCCTCTTTCTCTGTCCCGCACCCCCCACCCCCACGGCCGCTCCACAGGCAGCATTCACTTTCTCCGTCAAAGCAACAACTTGCATTTATACAGCGTGCTTAACATTAAAATAAAAGTCCCATGGCACACATGACAAGCAATTAAATCGTGACCACCAAAACAGCCACCACCCAGTGCTGGATACGACTGCGTGACACTCACCAGAGAGGGGCAGTGTCACCAAAGCTGCAATTTACGGGGAGGCCTGGGGTAAAGACTGCTGTCTATCAGGTGGTGGGTCGGGGGAAGAGATTGAAAGAGATTGAAATGGAGTGTCCTCTCTCCATCTCTGCTGGGAGCCTCAACCAGATCAGTGGGGAGGTCTAGGGACAGGCCACCCATTTCCAATGGCACAGACACAGTGTGCATCAAAACCTAAAAACAGGAATCATCTCAGTCATGGTGTGCCAGCGTTACTGGCACTCACCACCACATTCCTCCTGCACACTCCTCACCCCACCCCACCACTACCCACCTCACCAACTGCCCACCCCCCTACACACAAGTAGATCTGCCATGGTGTTGCATAAGAACATAAGAAATAGGAGGAGTTGGCCATTCGCCCCTCGAACCTGCTCCACCATTCAATAAGATCATGGCTGATCTTCGACATCAACTCCACTTTTCTGCACTATCCCCATATCCCTTTATATTCAAAAATCTACCGATCTCTGTCTTGAATATACTCAACAACTGAGCTTCCACAGCCCTTTGGGGTAGAGAATTCTGAGTGAAGAAATTTCTCCTCATCTCAGTCGATGGTGACTCCACATTCTGATACTGTGACCCCCTGGTTCTAGACTCCCCAGCCAGGGGGAAACATCCTCCCCAGCATCTATCCTGTCAAGCCCTGTAAGAATTTTGTATGTTTCAATGAGATCACCTCTCATTCTTCTAAACTCTGGAGAATATAGGCCTAGTCTACTCAATCTCCTCGTTGGACAATCCCTCCCCATCCCAGGAATCAGTCTGGTGAACCTTCGTTGCACTCCCTCTATGGCAAGTACATCCTTCCTTAGATAAGGAGACCAAAATTGTACATAATACTCCAGGTGTGGTCTCACCAGGGCACTATCTAATTGCAGTAAGACAGCTTTGCTCTTATACTCAAATCCTTTTGTAATAAATAATAACTTTTATTTATATAGCGCCTTTAATGTAGTAAAACGCCCCAAGGCACTTTGCAACAGTGTTACAGACAAACAGATAAATTTGACATAAAAGGCTAACATACCATTTACTTTCTTAATTGCTTGCTGTACCTGCATGTTAACTTTCAGTGATTTGTGTACAAGGACACCCAGGTCCCTCTGATCAGCAACATTTCCCAATCTCTCACCATTTAAAAAATACTCTGCTTTTCTATTTTCCCTACCAAAGTAGATAATTTCACATTTCTCCACATTATATTCCATTTGCCATGTTCTTGCCCACTCACTTAGCCCGTCTATACCCACTTTGAATCCTCCTCACAACTTACATTCCCACCTAGCATTGTATCAGAAAACTTGGATATATTACACTAGGTCCCCTCATTCAAATCATTCATATAGATTGTGAATAGCTGGGGCCCAAGCACCGAAATTTGCGGTGCCCCACTAGTTACAGCCTGCCAACCTGAAAATGACCCATTTATTCCTATTGTGTTTTCTGTCCGATAACAAATCCATGCTAGTATATTACCCCCAATCCGATGAGCCCTAATTTTATTTAGTAACTTCTTGTGAGGCATCTTATCGAATGCCTTCGCAAAATCCAAATACACCACATGCACTGGTTCCACCTTATCTATTCTGCTCGTTACAATCTCAAAAAACTCAACAGATCTGTCAAACATGATTTCCCTTTCATAACTCCATGTTGACTCTGCCCAATTATTTTCTAAGTGCCCTGTTACCACGTCCTTAATAATAGATTCTAGCCTTTTCCCTACTACTGATATCAGGCTAACTGGGCTGTAGTTCCCCATTTTCTCTCACCCTCCTTTCTTAAATTGCGCAAAAATGTGATGGAGGAAGAATGAAAGTGAAAGCAGCTGTAACATTGGGCAAGGGTGATGGAGACAGTGGTTGAGGCCTAAACAAATCAATAGAATCAGTGATACTGTGTGGAGCTCACAGGGCCAGCAGGCCTGGTGACAACAGTAGGAACATCCATCTTGGGTCAGGGCCGATGGAGGCAGCAGGATTGGAGAAAATCCAAATTAATAGGGCTGGGGATGAGCTACACAACAAAATCAACCATTTAAATGCTGAGAGAGAAAAAGCAGAGGCTGGAGCAGATGAGGGGGGACTTTTTACGTGTCTCTACCACAAGCTCGCC